>NW_027461823.1:165217-311991 GCF_050947455.1 Rhinoderma darwinii | reverse complement strand
GGCTGACATGATGTAATCACATACATTGTGGGGACTCCGGGCGATCACTAACTCCACCCAGGAGACCGGAAGCTGAAGAACGTTACACAAGTGCCGGTACATCACAGGGGAGAAGACGGAGGCCCCCCCATATACAAATCACATGGAGGGGGCCGGGGAGAACAAGGTGGGAACGTGACCCCCCCCAGACAGAGCCGGACCGGCATTAACCCTTCACTGTCCCTAATCACCAAAACAGTCACTCTAATGTACTGATCTACAGGTCAGCGGGACACAGACCCCGAAACATGCAAGAGAAGCGGCGGCCAGAACCACGAGAGGCGGACAGAACCACGAGCGGCGGACAGAACCACGAGCGGCGGACAGAACCACGAGCGGCGGACAGAACCACGAGCGGCGGACAGAACCACGAGCGGCGGACAGAACCACGAGCGGCGGACAGAACCACGAGCGGCGGCCAGAACCACGAGCGGCGGACAGAACCACGAGAGGCGGACAGAACCACGAGAGGCGGACAGAACCACGAGCGGCGGCCAGAACCACGGGCAGAACATGTGTAAACCAAGTAACAGACCGCTCTCCAAATGTAAAAGCAATGCATATATATTCCCCCCCCAGTCCACATATATTCACCCCCCCCCTCAGTCCACATATATTCACCCCCCCCTCAGTCCACATATATTCACCCCCCCCTCAGTCCACATATATTCACCCCCCCCTCAGTCCACATATATTCACCCCCCCCTCAGTCCATATATATTCACCCCCCCCTCAGTCCACATATATTCACCCCCCCCCTCAGTCCACATATAGTCACCCCCCCCCTCAGTCCACATATATTCACCCCCCCCTCAGTCCACATATATTCACCCCCCCCCTCAGTCCACATATAGTCACCCCCCCCCTCAGTCCATATATAGTCACCCCCCCTCAGTCCATATATAGTCACCCCCCCTCAGTCCATATATAGTCACCCCCCCTCAGTCCATATATATTCACCCCCCCTCAGTCCACATATATTCACCCCCCCTCAGTCCACATATAGTCACCCCCCCTCAGTCCATATATAGTCACCCCCCCCTCAGTCCATATATATTCACCCCCCCCTCAGTCCACATATATTCACCCCCCCTCAGTCCACATATAGTCACCCCCCCTCAGTCCACATATAGTCACCCCCCCTCAGTCCATATATATTCACCCCCCCCTCAGTCGACATATATTCACCCCCCCCTCAGTCCACATATATTCACCCCCCCCCCTCAGTCCACATATATTCACCCCCCCCCTCAGTCCATATATATTCACCCCCCCCTCAGTCCATATATATTCACCCCCCCCCTCAGTCCATATATATTCACCCCCCCTCTGTCCATATATATTCACCCCCCCTCAGTCCACATATAGTCACCCCCCCTCAGTCCATATATATTCACCCCCCCTCAGTCCATATATATTCACCCCCCCTCAGTCCACATATATTCACCCCCCCCCTCTCAGTCCAGCGCACATACCAGGCAGTATATATATATATCTCCACGACTCTCTCCCCCCCTCCATCAGTTTGCAGCACTCACACATTATTAACCCCTGATTACCTGTCTTTGGGCGGCTGCGGTTCAGCTGGTTCATGTCGTGCTCGTTGGGGCTCAGTCTCTCCTTCCTCCGGCTCACTGGGCCCTCCCGCGGGTTACTGTTCTCATCCTGGGCCAAGTGCTCCTTGTGCATAATAATCACGGCGCGGGGGTCGGGAGGCGGCTGCGGAGGACACGGACTATGGTGTGGGGAGGAAGCGGCGGTAACGGATAATGAGGAGGCGGTAAAACGTAGCCCCGGACACTGAGAACCTCACCCACACAGGCGGCAGCAGGAAGAGACAGAGGCCGCCTGCTCCGGCCCGGGGGAGGAGCCTGTCGGGGCGGGGTTACGTAGTGGGGGAGGCTAAGAAAACGTGCTACGTGCGTGTCAGAATATCGCCGCCCAGTTATTCCGCCATGTTGTTGGTGGAATAATTACTGACGCATATATAAAAAGCAATCATCTAATGTAAAACGTCATATCATAGGAAGAACAGGACTCGTACTACAGGGAAATGTATTATAACTACTGACAAACTATAATACTGCCCCCTATGTACAAGAATGTAACTACTATAATACTGCTCCTATATACAATAATATAACTACTATAATACTGCCCCCTATATACAAGAATATAACTACTATAATACTGCCCCCTATATACAAGAATGTAACTACTATAATACTGCCCCCTATATACAAGAATGTAACTACTATAATACTGCTCCTATATACAAGAATATAACTACTATAATACTGCCTCTATATACAAGAATATAACTACTATAATACTGCCCCTATATACAAGAATATAACTACTATAATACTGCCCCTATATACAAGAATATAACTACTATAATACTGTTCCTATATACAAGAATATAACTACTATAATACTGCTTCCTATATACAAGAATATAACTACTATAATACTGCCCCCTATATACAAGAATATAACTACTATAATACTGCTCCTATATACAAGAATATAACTACTATAATACTGCCCTCTATATACAAGAATATAACTACTATAATACTGCGCCTATATACAAGAATATAACTACTATAATACTGCCTCTATATACAAGAATATAACTACTATAATACTGCTCCTATATACAAGAATATAACTACTATAATACAGCTCCCTATATACAAGAATATAACTACTATAATACTGCTCCTATATACAAGAATATAACTACTATAATACTGCCCCTATATACAAGAATATAACTACTATAATACTGCTCCTATATACAAGAATATAACTACTATAATACTGCTCCTATATACAAGAATATAACTACTATAATACTGCTCCTATATACAAGAATATAACTACTATAATACTGCCCCTATATACAAGAATATAACAACTATAATACTGCTCCTATATACAAGAATATAACTACTATAATACTGCTCCTATATACAAGAATATAACTACTATAATACTGCTCCTATATACAAGAATATAACTATTATAATACTGCCCCCAATATACAAGAATATAACGACTATAATACTGCCCCCTATATACAAGAATATAACTACTATAATACTGCCCCCTATATACAAGAGTATAACTACTATAATACTGCCCCTATATACAAGAATATAACTACTATAATACTGCCCCCTATATACAAGAGTATAACGACTATAATACTGCTCCTATATACAAGAATATAACTACTATAATACTGCTCCTATATACAAGAATATAACTACTATAATACTGCTCCTATATACAAGAATATAACTATTATAATACTGCCCCCAATATACAAGAATATAACGACTATAATACTGCCCCCTATATACAAGAATATAACTACTATAATACTGCCCCCTATATACAAGAGTATAACTACTATAATACTGCCCCCTATATACAAGAATATAACTACTATAATACTGCCCCCTATATACAAGAGTATAACGACTATAATACTGCTCCTATATACAAGAATATAACTACTATAATACTGCCCCCTATATACAAGAATATAACTACTATAATACTGCCCCTATATACAAGAATATAACTACTATAAGGCTGGGTTCACACGTGGCGGAATTTCACTTAAATTCCGCTGCGGACACTCCGCAGCGTTAATCCGCAGCGGAGCCGTTTGTCCATTGACTTACACTTTAATTTAGCAATGTTCGTTTAGACGAGGCGTAAAATTCCGCTGCGGAGCATAGGCTGCGGAGCGGAATTTGGTGTCCGCAGCATGCTCTGTCTGTTGCGGAGCAGTGGCGGACTCATGGCGGAATTTCTCCATTGACTTCAATGGAGATTCGAATTTCCGCAATGAAGTCCGCAGCTGTCATGCACATGTCATGTGTGCTGCGGATCCGTCTTGCTTTTTTAACTTGACATTTCTTCATTCTGGCTGGACCTATGTATTTCTAGGTCTACAGCCAGACTGAGGAAGTCAATGGGGCTCCCGTAATGACGGGAGCGTTGCTAGGAGACGTCAGTAAATAGTCACTGTCCAGGGTGCTGAAAGAGTTAAGCGATCGGCAGTAACTGTTTCTGCACCCGGGACAGTGACTACCGATCACAATATACATGTATCTGTAAAAAAAAATGAAGTTCATACTTACCGAGAACTCCCTGCTTCTGTCTCCAGTCCAGCCTCCCAGGATGACGTTTCAGTCTAAGTGACGGCTGCAGCCAATCACAGGCTAATCACAGGCTGCAGCGGTCACATGGACTGCCGCGTCATCCAGGGAGATCGGGCTGGATGCCGAAGGAGGGACGCGTCACCAAGACAACGGGCGGTAAGTATGAATTTCTTTGACTTTCACAAGGGAAAGTGCTGTCCCTTCTCTCTATCCTGCACTGATAGGGAGAAGGGAAGTACTTTTACCGCAGTCCGCAGCAGCTAGTCCGCATCAATTTACTTCACATTTTGTGCAGATCCGCAGCAGAATCTGCAACGCAGATTCTGTGCGGCATTGATGCGGACAGTTGCGGAGGAAATCCGCCACGTGTGGTCATGCCCTAATACTGCCCCTATATACAAGAATATAACTACTATAATACTGCCCCCTATATACAAGAATATAACTACTATAATACTGCCCCTATATACAAGAATATAACTACTATAATACTGCCCCCTATATACAAGAAGATAACTACTATAATACTGCTCCCTATATACAAGAATATAACTACTATAATACTGCTCCTATATACAAGAATATAACTACTATAATACTGCCTCCTATATACAAGAATATAACTACTATAATACTGCCCCCTATATACAAGAAGATAACTACTATAATACTGCTCCCTATATACAAGAATATAACTACTATAATACTGCTCCTATATACAAGAATATAACTACTATAATACTGCTCCTATATACAAGAATATAACTACTATAATACTGCCCCCTCTATACAAGAATATAACTACTATAATACTGCTCCTATATACAAGAATATAACTACTATAATACTGCCCCCTATATACAAGAATATAACTACTATAATACTGCCTCCATATACAAGAATATAACTACTATAATACTGTCCCCTATATACAAGAATATAACTACTATAATACTGTCCCCTATATACAAGAATATAACTACTATAATACTGTCCCCTATATACAAGAATATAACTACTATAATACTGTCCCCTATATACAAGAATATAACTACTATAATACTGTCCCCTATATACAAGAATATAACTACTATAATACTGTCCCCTATATACAAGAATATAACTACTATAATACTGCCTCATATATACAAGAATATAACTACTATAATACTGCCTCCATATACAAGAATATAACTACTATAATACTGTCCCCTATATACAAGAATATAACTACTATAATACTGCTCCTATATACAGGAATATAACTACTATAATACTGCCCCTATATACAAGAATATAACTACTATAATACTGCCCCTATATACTAGAATATAACTACTATAATACTGCTCCTATATACAAGAATATAACTACTATAATACTGCTCCCTATATACAAGAATATAACTACTATAATACTGCCCCCTATATACAAGAATATAACTACTATAATACTGCTCCCTATATACAAGAATATAACTACTATAATACTGCCCCCTATATACAAGAATATAACTACTATAATACTGCTCCTATATACAAGAATATAACTACTATAATACTGCTCCTATATACAAGAATATAACTACTATAATACTGCCCCCTATATACAAGAATATAACTACTATAATACTGCTCCTATATACAAGAATATAACTACTATAATACTGCTCCTATATACAAGAATATAACTACTATAATACTGCCCCTATATACAAGAATATAACTACTATAATACTGCCCCTATATACAAGAATATAACTACTATAATACTGCCCCTATATACAAGAATATAACTACTATAATACTGCTCCCTATATACAAGAATATAACTACTATAATACTGCTCCTATATACAAGAATATAACTACTATAATACTGCTCCTATATACAAGAATATAACTACTATAATACTGCTCCTATATACAAGAATATAACTACTATAATACTGCTCCTATATACAAGAACATAACTACTATAATACTGCCCCCTATATACAAGAATATATCTACTATAATACTGCCCCCTATATACAAGAATATAACTACTATAATACTGCCTCCTATATACAAGAATATATCTACTATAATACTGCCCCCTATATACAAGAATATAACTACTATAATACTGCCTCCTATATACAAGAATATAACTACTATAATACTGTCCCTATATACAAGAATATAACTACTATAATACTGCCCCCTATATACAAGAATAGAACTACTATAATACTGCTCCTATATACAAGAATATAACTACTATAATACTGCTCCTATATACAAGACTATAACTACTATAATACTGTCCCCTATATACAAGAATATAACTACTATAATACTGCCTCTATATACAAGAATATAACTACTATAATACTGCTCCTATATACAAGAATATAACTACTATAATACTGCCCCTATATACAAGAATATAACTACTATAATACTGCCCCTATATACAAGAATATAACCACTATAATACTTCTCCTATATACAAGAATATAACTACTATAATACTACCCACTATATACAAGAATATAACTACTATAATACTGCTCCCTATATACAAGAATATAACTACTATACTACTGCTCCCTATATACAAGAATATAACTAATATAATACTGCTCCTATATACAAGAATATAACTACTATAATACTGCCCCCTATATACAAGAATATAACTACTATAATACTGACCCTAATATACAAGAATATAACTACTATAATACTGCCCACTATATACAAGAATATAACTACTATAATACTGCTCCTATATACAAGAATATAACTACTATAATACTGCCCCCTATAGACAAGAATATAACTACTATAATACTGCCCCTATATACAAGAATATAACTACTATAATACTGCCCCTATATACAAGAATAGAACTACTATATTACTGCCCCCTATATACAAGAATATAACTACTATAATACTGCTCCCTATATACAAGAATATAACTACTATAATACTGCCCCTATATACAAGACTATAACTACTACAATACTGCCCCTATATACAAGAATATAACTACTATAATACTGCCCCCTATATACAAGAATATAACTACTATAATACTGCCCCCTATATACAAGAATATAACTACTATAATACTGCCCGTATATACAAGAATATAACTACTATAATACTGCCACCTATATACAAGAATAGAACTACTATAATACTGCCCCCTATATACAAGAATATAACTACTATAATACTGCTCCTATATACAAGAATATAACTACTATAATACTGCCCCCTATATACAAGAATATAACTACTATAATACTGCCCCTATATACAAGAATATAACTACTATAATACTGCCCCTATATACAAGAATATAACTACTATAATACTGCCCCTATATACAAGAATAGAACTACTATATTACTGCCCCTATATACAAGAATATAACTACTATAATACTGCTCCTACATACAAGAATATAACTACCATAATACTGCCCCCTATATTCAAGAATATAACTACTATAATACTGCTCTTATATACAGGAATATAACTACTATAATACTACTCCTATATACTAGAATATAACTACTATAATACTGCTCCTATATACAAGAATATAACTACTATAATACTGCCCGCTATATACAAGAATATAACCACTATAATACTGCCCCTATATACAAGAATATAACTACCATAATACTGCTCCTATATACAAGAATATAACTACTATAATACTACTCCTATATACTAGAATATAACTACTATAATACTGCCCCTATATACAAGAATATAACTACTATAATACTGCCTCCTATATACAAGAATATAACTACTATAATACTGCCCCTATATACAAGGATAGAACTACTATATTACTGCTCCTATATACAAGAATGTAACTACTATAATACTGCTCCTATATACAAGAATATAACTACTATAATACTGCCCCTATATACAAGAATATAACTACTATAATACTGCCCCCTATATACAAGAATATAACTACTATAATACTGCCCCTATATACAAGAATATAACTACTATAATACTGCTCCTACATACAAGAATATAACTACTATAATACTGCCCCCTATATTCAAGAATATAACTACTATAATACTGCTCCTATATACAGGAATATAACTACTATAATACTGCCCCTATATACAAGAATAGAACTACTATATTACTGCCCCCTATATCCAATAATATAACTACTATAATACTGCCCCTATATACAAGAATATAACTACTATAATACTGCCCCTATATACAAGAATAGAACTACTATATTACTGCCCCCTATATACAAGAATATAACTACTATAATACTGCTCCTATATACAAGAATATAACTACTATAATACTGCTCATATATACAAGCATATAACTACTATAATACTGCCCCTATATACAAGAATATAACTACTATAATACTGCCCCCTATATACAAGAATATAACTACTATAATACTGCCCCTATATACAAGAATATAACTACTATAACACTGCCCCTATATACAAGAATATAACTACTATAATACTGTCCCCTATATACAAGAATATAACTACTATAATACTGCCTCCTATATACAAGAATATAACTACTATAATACTGCCCCTATATACAAGAATATAACTACTATAATACTGCTCCCTATATACAAGAACATAACTACTATAATACTGCCCCTATATACAAGAATATAGCTACTATAACACTGCTCCTATGTACAAGAATATAACTACTATAATACTGTCCCCTATATACAAGAATATAACTACTATAATACTGCTCCCTATATACAAGAATATAACTACTATAATACTGCTCCTATGTACAAGAATATAACTACTATAATACTGACCCCTATATACAAGAATATAACTACTATAATACTGCCCCTATATACAAGAATATAACTACTATAATACTGCCCCCTATATACAAGAATATAACTACTATAATACTGTCCCCTATATACAAGAATATAACTACTATAATACTGCCCCCTATATACAAGAATATAACTACTATAATACTGCCCCTATATACAAGAATATAACTACTATAATACTGCCCCCTATATGAAAAATATAACTACTATAATACTGCCCCCTATATACAAGACTATAACTACTATAATACTGCCCCTATGTACAAGAATATAACTGCTATAATACTGTCCCCTATATACAAGAATATAACCACTATAATACTGCCCCTATATACAAGAACATAACGACTATAATACTGCTCCTATATACAAGAGTAATTATAGTAGTTATATTCTTGTATATAGGAGCAGTATTAGGGCGGGTTCACACATGGCGGAATTGCACTTAAATTCCGCTGCGGACACTCCGCAGCGTTAATCCGCAGCGGAGCCGTTTCTACATTGACTTTCACTTTAATTTAGCAGTGTTCGTTTACACGATGCGTACAATTCCGCTGCGGAGCATAGGCTGCGGAGCGGAATTTGGTGTCCGCAGCATGCTCTGTCTGTTGCGGAGCAGTGGCGGACTCATGGCGGAATTTCTCCATTGACTTCAATGGAGATTCAAAGTTCCGCAATGAAGTCCGCAGCTGTCATGCACATGTCATGTGTGCTGCGGATGCGTCTTGCTTTTTTTACTTGACATTTCTTCATTCTGGCTGGACCTATGTATTTCTAGGTCTACAGCCAGACTGAGGAAGTCAATGGGGCTCCCGTAATGACGGGAGCGTTGCTAGGAGACGTCAGTAAATAGTCACTGTCCAGGGTGCTGAAAGAGTTAAGCGATCGGCAGTAACTGTTTCTGCACCCGGGACAGTGACTACCGATCCCAATATACATGTATCTGTAAAAAAAAATGAAGTTCGTACTTACCGAGAACTCCCTGTTTCTGTCTCCAGTCCGGCCTCCCAGGATGACGTTTCAGTGTAAGTGACGGCTGCAGCCAATCACAGGCCAAGCACAGGCTGCAGCGGTCACATGGACTGGCGCGTCATCCAGGGAGGTCGGGCTGGATGCCGAAGGAGGGACGCGTCATAAAGACAACGGGCGGTAAGTATGAATTTCTTTTACTTTCACTAGGGAAAGTGCTGTCCCTTCTCTCTATCCTGCACTGATAGGGAGAAGGGAAGCACTTTTCCCGCAGTCCGCAGCAGCTAGTCCGCATCAATTTTCTGCACATTTTGTGCAGATCCGCAGCCGTAATCCGCAACCCGGATTAGGTGCGGCATTGATGCGGACAGTTGCGGAGGAATTCCGCCATGTGTGGTCATGCCCTTATAGTAGTTATATTCTTGTATATAGGGGGCAGTATTATAGTAGTTATATTCTTGTATATAGGGGCAGTATTATAGTAGTTATATTATTGTATATAGAAGCAGTATTATAGTAGTTATATTCTTGTATATAGGAGGCAGTATTATAGTAGTTATATTCTTGTATATAGGGGGCAGTATTATAATAGTTATATTCTTGTATATAGGGGGCAATATTATAGTAGTTATATTCTTGTATATAGGAGCAGTATTATAGTAGTTATATTCTGGTATATAGGGGCAGTATAATAGTAGTTATATTCTTGTATATAGGGGGCAGTATTATAGTAGTTATATTCTTGTATATAGGAGCAGTATTATAGTAGTTATATTCTTGTATATAGGAGCAGTATTATAGTAGTTATATTCTTGTATATAGGAGCAGTATTATAGTAGTTATATTCTTGTATATAGGAGGCAGTATTATAGTAGTTATATTCTTGTATATAGGAGCAGTATTATAGTAGTTATATTCTTGTATATAGGGGCAGTATTATAGTAGTCATATTCTTGTATATAGGAGCAGTATTATTGTAGTTATATTCTTGTATATAGGAGGCAGTATTATAGTAGTTATATTCTTGTATATAGGAGCAGTAGTATAGTAGCTATATTCTTGTATATAGGAGCAGTATTATAGTAGATATATTCTTGTATATAAGAGCAGTATTATAGTAGTTATATTCTTGTATATAGGAGGCAGTATTATAGTAGTTATATTCTTGTATATAGGAGCAGTATTATAGTAGTTATATTCTTGTATATAGGGGCAGGATTATAGTAGTTATATATTCTTGTATATAGGGAGCAGTATTATAGTAGTTATATTCTTGTATATAGGGGCAGTATTATAGTAGTTATATTCTTGTATATAGGGGGCAGTATTATAGTAGTTATATTCTTGTATATAGGGGCAGTATTATAGTAGTTATATTCTGGTATATAGGGGCAGTATAATAGTAGTTATATTCTTGTATATAGGAGCAGTATTATAGT
Source organism: Rhinoderma darwinii (assembly GCF_050947455.1). Lineage (NCBI taxonomy): Eukaryota > Metazoa > Chordata > Amphibia > Anura > Rhinodermatidae > Rhinoderma > Rhinoderma darwinii. Next base: position 300,477 of record NW_027461823.1, on the reverse strand, counting down.
AGTTATATTCTTGTATATAGGAGGCAGTATTATAGTAGTTATATTCTTGTATATAGGGGCAGTATTATAGTAGTTATATTCTTGTATATAGGGGCAGTATTATAGTAGTTATATTCTTGTATATAGGGGGCAGCATTATAGTAGTTATATTCTTGTACATAGGAGCAGTATTATAGTAGTTATATTCTTGTATATAGAGGCAGTATTATAGTAGTTATATTCTTGTATATAGGAGCAATATTATAGTAGTTATATTCTTGTATATAGGGAGCAGTATTATTGTAGTTATATACTTGTATATAAGAGCAGTATTAGGGTATGTTCACACGAGGGCGTCCGTTACGGCTGAAATTACGGGGAAGTTTCAGCCTGAAAACATCCCCGTAATTTCAGCCGTAACGGCATGTGCAGGCGCTTGAACGCCGCGTCCATTACGGGCGTAATTAGCGCTGCTATTCATTGGAGTCAATGAATAACGGCTCCAATTACGGCCAAAGAAGTGACAGGTCACTTCTTTGACGCGGGCGTCTATTTACGCGCCGTCATTTGACAGCGGCGCGTAAATATACGCCTCGTGTGAACAGACAAACGTCTGCCCATTGCTTTCAATGGGCAGATGTTTGTCAGCGCTATTGAGGCGCTATTTTCGGACGTAATTCGGGGCAAAAACGCCCGAATTACGTCCGTAAATAGGCCGTGTGAACATACCCTTATAGTGGTTATATTCTTGTATATAGGGGCAGTATTATAGTAGTTATATTCTTGTATATAGGAGCAGTATTATAGTAGTTATATTCTTGTATATAGGGGGCAGTATTATAGTAGTTATATTCTTGTATATAGGGGGCAGTATTATAGTAGTTATATTCTTGTATATAGGAGGCAGTATTATAGTAGTTATATTCTTGTATATAGGGAGCAGTATTATAGTAGTTATATTCTTGTATATAGGGGCAGTATTATAGTAGTTATATTCTTGTATATAGGGGCAGTATTATAGTAGTTATATTCTTGTATATAGGAGCAGTATTATAGTAGTTATATTCTTGTATATAGGGGGCAATATTATAGTAGTTATATTCTTGTATATAGGGAGCAGTATTATAGTAGTTATATTCTTGTATATAGGGGGCAGTATTATAGTAGTTATATTCTTGTATATAGGGGCAGTATTATAGTAGTTATATTCTTGTATATAGGGGGCAGTATTATAGTAGTTATATTCTTGTATATAGGGGCAGTGTTATAGTAGTTATATTCTTGTATATAGGGGGCAGTATTATAGTAGTTATATTCTTGTATATAGGAGCAGTATTATAGTAGTTATATTCTTGTATATAGGAGGCAGTATTATAGTAGTTATATTCTTGTATATAGGGAGCAGTATTATAGTGGCTATATTCTTGTATATAGGGGCAGTATTATAGTAGTTATATTCTTGTATATAGGGGCAGTATTATAGTAGTTATATTCTTGTATATAGGAGCAGTATTATAGTAGTTATATTCTTGTATATAGGGGGCAATATTATAGTAGTTATATTCTTGTATATAGGAGCAGTATTATAGTAGTTATATTCTTGTATATAGGAGCAGTATTATAGTAGTTATATTCTTGTATATAGGGGGCAGTATTATAGTAGTTATATTCTTGTATATAGGAGGCAGTATTATAGTAGTTATATTCTTGTATATAGGGAGCAGTATTATAGTAGTTATATTCTTGTATATAGGGGCAGTATTATAGTAGTTATATTCTTGTATATAGGGGCAGTATTATAGTAGTTATATTCTTGTATATAGGAGCAGTATTATAGTAGTTATATTCTTGTATATAGGGGGCAATATTATAGTAGTTATATTCTTGTATATAGGGAGCAGTATTATAGTAGTTATATTCTTGTATATAGGAGGCAGTATTATAGTAGTTATATTCTTGTATATAGGGAGCAGTATTATAGTGGCTATATTCTTGTATATAGGGGCAGTATTATAGTAGTTATATTCTTGTATATAGGGGCAGTATTATAGTAGTTATATTCTTGTATATAGGAGCAGTATTATAGTAGTTATATTCTTGTATATAGGGGGCAATATTATAGTAGTTATATTCTTGTATATAGGAGCAGTATTATAGTAGTTATATTCTTGTATATAAGGGCAGTATTATAGTAGTTATATTCTTGTATATAGGGGGCAGTATTATAGTAGTTATTTTCTTGTATATAGGCGGCAGTATTATAGTAGTTATATTCTTGTATATAGGAGCAGTATTATAGTAGTTATATTCTTGTATATAAGAGCAGTATTATAGTAGTTATATTCTTGTATATAGGGGCAGTATTATAGTAGTTATATTCTTGTATATAGGGGGCAGTATTATAGTAGTTATATTCTTATATATAGGGGCAGTATTATAGTAGTTATATTCTTGTATATAGGAGCAGTATTATAGTAGTTATATTCTTGTATATAGGGGCAGTATTATAGTAGTTATATTCTTGTATATAGGAGGCAGTATTATAGTAGTTATATTCTTGTATATAGGGAGCAGTATTATAGTAGTTATATTCTTGTATATAGGGGCAGTATTATAGTAGTTATATTCTTGTATATAGGGGCAGTATTATAGTAGTTATATTCTTGTATATAGGAGCAGTATTATAGTAGTTATATTCTTGTATATAGGGGGCAATATTATAGTAGTTATATTCTTGTATATAGGGAGCAGTATTATAGTAGTTATATTGTTGTATATAGGAGGCAGTATTATAGTAGTTATATTCTTGTATATAGGGAGCAGTATTATAGTGGCTATATTCTTGTATATAGGGGCAGTATTATAGTAGTTATATTCTTGTATATAGGGGCAGTATTATAGTAGTTATATTCTTGTATATAGGAGCAGTATTATAGTAGTTATATTCTTGTATATAGGGGGCAATATTATAGTAGTTATATTCTTGTATATAGGAGCAGTATTATAGTAGTTATATTCTTGTATATAAGGGCAGTATTATAGTAGTTATATTCTTGTATATAGGGGGCAGTATTATAGTAGTTATTTTCTTGTATATAGGCGGCAGTATTATAGTAGTTATATTCTTGTATATAGGAGCAGTATTATAGTAGTTATATTCTTGTATATAAGAGCAGTATTATAGTAGTTATATTCTTGTATATAGGGGCAGTATTATAGTAGTTATATTCTTGTATATAGGGGGCAGTATTATAGTAGTTATATTCTTATATATAGGGGCAGTATTATAGTAGTTATATTCTTGTATATAGGAGCAGTATTATAGTAGTTATATTCTTGTATATAGGGGGCAGTATTATAGTAGTTATATTCTTGTATATAGGAGGCAGTATTATAGTAGTTATATTCTTGTATATAGGGAGCAGTATTATAGTAGTTATATTCTTGTATATAGGGGCAGTATTATAGTAGTTATATTCTTGTATATAGGGGCAGTATTATAGTAGTTATATTCTTGTATATAGGAGCAATATTATAGTAGTTATATTCTTGTATATAGGGGCAGTATTATAGTAGTTATATTCTTGTATATAGGGGGCAGTATTATAGTAGTTATATTCTTATATATAGGGGCAGTATTATAGTAGTTATATTCTTGTATATAGGAGCAGTATTATAGTAGTTATATTCTTGTATATAGGGGGCAGTATTATAGTAGTTATATTCTTGTATATAGGAGGCAGTATTATAGTAGTTATATTCTTGTATATAGGGAGCAGTATTATAGTAGTTATATTCTTGTATATAGGGGCAGTATTATAGTAGTTATATTCTTGTATATAGGGGCAGTATTATAGTAGTTATATTCTTGTATATAGGAGCAGTATTATAGTAGTTATATTCTTGTATATAGGGGGCAATATTATAGTAGTTATATTCTTGTATATAGGGAGCAGTATTATAGTAGTTATATTCTTTGTATATAGGAGGCAGTATTATAGTAGTTATATTCTTGTATATAGGGAGCAGTATTATAGTGGCTATATTCTTGTATATAGGGGCAGTATTATAGTAGTTATATTCTTGTATATAGGGGCAGTATTATAGTAGTTATATTCTTGTATATAGGAGCAGTATTATAGTAGTTATATTCTTGTATATAGGGGGCAATATTATAGTAGTTATATTCTTGTATATAGGAGCAGTATTATAGTAATTATATTCTTGTATATAAGGGCAGTATTATAGTAGTTATATTCTTGTATATAGGGGGCAGTATTATAGTAGTTATATTCTTGTATATAGGCGGCAGTATTATAGTAGTTATATTCTTGTATATAGGAGCAGTATTATAGTAGTTATATTCTTGTATATAAGAGCAGTATTATAGTAGTTATATTCTTGTATATAGGGGCAGTATTATAGTAGTTATATTCTTGTATATAGGGGCAGTATTATAGTAGTTATATTCTTGTATATAGGAGGCAGTATTATAGTAGTTATATTCTTGTATATAGGGAGCAGTATTATAGTAGTTATATTCTTGTATATAGGGGCAGTATTATAGTAGTTATATTCTTGTATATAGGGGCAGTATTATAGTAGTTATATTCTTGTATATAGGAGCAGTATTATAGTAGTTATATTCTTGTATATAGGGGGCAGTATTATAGTAGTTATATTCTTGTATATAGGAGGCAGTATTATAGTAGTTATATTCTTGTATATAGGGAGCAGTATTATAGTAGTTATATTCTTGTATATAGGGGCAGTATTATAGTAGTTATATTCTTGTATATAGGGGCAGTATTATAGTAGTTATATTCTTGTATATAGGAGCAGTATTATAGTAGTTATATTCTTGTATATAGGGGGCATTATTATAGTAGTTATATTCTTGTATATAGGGGGCAGTATTATAGTAGTTATATTCTTGTATATAGGGGCAGTATTATAGTAGTTATATTCTTGTATATAGGGGGCAGTATTATAGTAGTTATAATCTTGTATATAGGGGGCAGTATTATAGTAGTTATATTCTTGTATATAGGAGCAGTATTATAGTAGTTATATTCTTGTATATAGGAGGCAGTATTATAGTAGTTATAATCTTGTATATAGGAGCAGTATTATAGTAGTTATATTCTTGTATATAGGAGCAGTATTATAGTAGTTATATTCTTGTATATAGGAGGCAGTATTATAGTAGTTATAATCTTGTATATAGGGGGCAGTATTATAGTAGTTATAATCTTGTATATAGGATCAGTATTATAGTAGTTATATTCTTGTATATAGGAGGCAGTATTATAGTAGTTATATTCTTGTATATAGGGGGCATTATTTCAGCAGGTCTTTTCTAGTCCAATAAGGGGTCATATTATGTTAATTTTTTTTGTCTAATTTGTCAGGAGAATGATTAGGTCTTAATTTGATAACCTATAGACATGTATTTAGTGCTGTTGTCACTCTTCTTGGCAGTTTAATAATAAAATTGAGTATTGTACTTTATATAAACAATGATTTTTCTCCTCTGAAATATATAATTCTTTTAATATTAAAATGTTTAACTTACTTCTCAATAGTAGTGCTTGCGATCGCTTATAATGAATTTTGCCTCCAGATGGCAGCATACAACAAAGAAAACGTCTGATCCGGTTACTCGGTATCAACATCAACTTGGACCTAAAGAAACCGAGGTCATTTAACTAATCAAAAAGAGTCTTTCAGAGATATCAATTGTTTCTTAAGTAGAGTAGTGTGATAGAAATATATATAAAAAATGTATGATTTTCTTTTCTAGGACTGGTTGTGCCCAGGTCTCAAGTCTAATGTTAGTGTCACAGGGGACTTTATAAATTTGACTTGTATTTAGATACGTCTATCACTTGCAGTACTCCTTTTCACCATAGCTGCATGTATATGGTTTCTATAGACAGCTATGCAATAGCGCCCCCCACCCAACTCCATCAAACTTAGATCTGTCAATCAACATTTTCAGCTATGAAATGCTATAACTTTAGAATACGGCGCCTCCTAGAAGTGGAAAACCCCTTATATTTATCATGAAGGAGAGCTCTACCGAATGATGTCTTGGTAAATCAGATGGTTTGACCCTTTAAATAATTAGTTATCTCTCATTCCATTAGGAGCCTTGCCAAATATATCACATAAGTGGTCTCACATTTTACAAGAGATGAGCCAGGTTACAAGTTTATTCAGCAGATCTCTCTATTATGATGTAGACATGTCGTTTTATTAATGTCTGTCACTGTCACACTCATTGGAAGCCAATTTGACCACCAATAGAAGTTCCCCGCAGTCTCCGTGCAGCGGTCTCCTGATATTCTTCTTCTCACTGAAGGTTTAGTTGCTTGTAGTTTATAATCTTTCTGTCCTTTCTATATTGGAGGTCAGCTCTCCTGGTACTGACTTGCTGCTGAACTTGTGCCAATCTGAACAAGCAGAGCTGCAGTGCAAAGCATGGGGGAGGAAAAGATCAGCCTGAGCCTCTGATGAGACAGTTGGCAGTTCTCAGACTACCTGAGACTCCAGTAGACAATGCAGCTAAGGCTTCGTTCACATCTGCGCTGGGGCTCATGGAGGAGAACACATACCGGCCTCACCGTTATTTTCATGGTCAGGCCAGTGCCGATATTTATTACTTGACTGGTCTCATAGGAGGCCGGTATTTTTAAGTTGCTATATTCTCCCCATTACTACCAGGAGGCCAGTACCGGTATTTAATTTGTCCTGGCAATAGTAATAATCAGTAATTTTTCTAAAATGCACAACGGGAGGGGAGGAGCAGGAGCAGGAGCTGGACTCTATACTCCTCCCTCGCTCATTTGGCGGGATGGTGACATCACCTAACTCCTCCTTCCACACTGGCACGCGGCCCAGCTATGAAGGTAGAAAACTAAGGGTATGTTCACTCGGCCTATTTTCAGACGTAATTTGGGCGTTTTACACCTCGAATTACGCCTGAAAAAACGGCTCCATTACGCCTACAAACATCTGCCCATTGCTTTCAATGGGTTTTACGGTGTTCTGTTCCCACAAGGTGTTATTTTACGCGTCGCTGTCAAAAGACGGCGCGTAAAAAGACACCTGCAAAAAAGAAGCGCATGTCACTTCTTGGGACGTTTTTGGAGCCGTTTTTCATTGACTCCATTGAAAAACAGCTCCAATTACGTCCGTAAAATACGCAGCGAAAAACGCGAGTTGCTACAAAAACGGCAGAAAATCTGGAGGCGAAAACAGCTCCGTAATTTCAGACATATTTTGCTACTGCGTGTGAACAGAGCCTTACTGGGTGAGGTGGGTTGCGGGTGATCGTATGTACGCACCTGCAGACAGTTGTTCGTGACCCGTTAGCTCCTGACTGGCGGCTCCATAAAATCTTTTGCTGACGGGGGCCGGGTGGGTGAGACAGTCTCAGTATGTTGTGCGCAACCTATAGAATAAAACCCATAAACATGACACAAACAAAAATGTAATTCAGAAAGTGACTTATCAAAATGTATTGAATTATACAAATAAATAGTAAGTGACAAAGAGTAAAAACCGAACAAGAAAATAAAAAGACAGACATGGTGGGTGACCCGGATATACAGAACGTGTAAAGGTGGTATAAATAAACACATCATAGGAGGGGTATATACCTATATAGTCATGTAAACCCACCGTGGGTCATAAACAGCCCCCGAAACCCTGAATATATATGTACGAAAGTTACCACAAACGTAGATATAAGAGGAGCAAATCCAGGATACAGAACTGCAAACCCGACGCGCGTTTCAAAACTTGAGTACAGCGGCTGCAGAGTCAGAATGCGTCTGGTCTGAGGTCTGTAGAAAGGGCTATTAGGATCTCCGGTCTGTATTAACCCTTTAGTGACCAGCCCTATTTTAGGCCTTAAAGGGGTTATTCGGGTACCAAAAATTGCTAAAATTGCCTTAATATTTTTATGTAAAAAGTCACTAAATGGCGCCGTTCAAACCCGGTGAACTGTTCCCGGAAGTCCTGGAGCTGTTCTAATATTGTTGACGCGCCGACACGGCCCCGCGTGACTGTGGGCGTGCTTCCTGAGCTGCTCGTGTCGGCGTGTTATCAATGGCGTGACCGCAAGAGGCTGTCACATTGGCTATTGCTGGAGTCCAGAGCAGAGAATCAGGACTCCCGGGAACCCCGCTAATCAGCTGTTTGGAAGGGGGCGCAAGAAGCTGTATCTCAAAAAGTACAAATATTTTTTAATAAAAAGTATTTAGAAAGTTGCAGCAAACACAAAAAAATAAAAACCTTTTCAAAAGTGGACATAGCCTTTAAGTGGGAGTCTGGTGTGAGGTCTGTATAAGGGGGAGTCTGGTGTGAGGTCTGTATAAGGGGGAGTCTGGTGTGAGGTCTGTATAAGGGGGAGTCTGGTGTGAGGTCTGTATAAGGGGGAGTCTGGTGTGAGGTCTGTATAAGGGGGAGTCTGGTGTGAGGTCTGTATAAGGGGGAGTCTGGTGTGAGGTCTGTATAAGGGGGAGTCTGGTGTGAGGTCTGTATAAGGGGGAGTCTGGTGTGAGGTCTGTATAAGGGGGAGTCTGGTGTGAGGTCTGTATAAGGGGGAGTCTGGTGTGAGGTCTGTATAAGGGGGAGTCTGGTGTGAGGTCTGTATAAGGGGGAGTCTGGTGTGAGGTCTGTATAAGGGGGAGTCTGGTGTGAGGACTGTATAAGGGGGAGTCTGGTGTGAGGTCTGTATAAGGGGGAGTCTGGTGTGAGGTCTGTATAAGGGGGAGTCTGGTGTGAGGTCTGTATAAGGGGTAGTCTGGTGTGAGGACTGTATAAGGGGGAGTCTGGTGTGAGGTCTGTATAAGGGGGAGTCTGGTGTGAGGTCTGTATAAGGGGGAGTCTGGTGTGAGGTCTGTATGAAGGGGGAGTCTGGTGTGAGGTCTGTATGAAGGGGAAGTCTGGTGTGAGGTCTGTATAAGGGGGAGTCTGGTGTGAGGTCTGTATAAGGGGGAGTCTGGTGTGAGGTCTGTATAAGGGGGAGTCTGGTGTGAGGTCTGTATAAGGGGGAGTCTGGTGTGAGGTCTGTATAAGGGGGAGTCTGGTGTGAGGTCTGTATAAGGGGGAGTCTGGTGTGAGGTCTGTATAAGGGGGAGTCTGGTGTGAGGTCTGTATAAGGGGGAGTCTGGTGTGAGGTCTGTATAAGGGGTAGTCTGGTGTGAGGTCTGTATAAGGGGGAGTCTGGTGTGAGGTCTGTATAAGGGGGAGTCTGGTGTGAGGTCTGTATAAGGGGGAGTCTGGTGTGAGGTCTGTATAAGGGGGAGTCTGGTGTGAGGTCTGTATAAGGGGGAGTCTGGTGTGAGGTCTGTATAAGGGGGAGTCTGGTGTGAGGACTGTATAAGGGGGAGTCTGGTGTGAGGTCTGTATAAGGGGGAGTCTGGTGTGAGGTCTGTATAAGGGGGAGTCTGGTGTGAGGTCTGTATAAGGGGGAGTCTGGTGTGAGGTCTGTATAAGGGGTAGTCTGGTGTGAGGTCTGTATGAAGGGGGAGTCTGGTGTGAGGTCTGTATGAAGGGGAAGTCTGGTGTGAGGTCTGTATAAGGGGGAGTCTGGTGTGAGGTCTGTATAAGGGGGAGTCTGGTGTGAGGTCTGTATAAGGGGGAGTCTGGTGTGAGGTCTGTATAAGGGGGAGTCTGGTGTGAGGTCTGTATAAGGGGGAGTCTGGTGTGAGGTCTGTATAAGGGGGAGTCTGGTGTGAGGTCTGTATAAGGGGGAGTCTGGTGTGAGGTCTGTATAAGGGGGAGTCTGGTGTGAGGTCTGTATAAGGGGGAGTCTGGTGTGAGGTCTGTATAAGGGGGAGTCTGGTGTGAGGTCTGTATAAGGGGGAGTCTGGTGTGAGGTCTGTATAAGGGGTAGTCTGGTGTGAGGTCTGTATAAGGGGGAGTCTGGTGTGAGGTCTGTATGAAGGGGGAGTCTGGTGTGAGGTCTGTATGAAGGGGAAGTCTGGTGTGAGGTCTGTATAAGGGGGAGTCTGGTGTGAGGTCTGTATAAGGGGGAGTCTGGTGTGAGGTCTGTATAAGGGGGAGTCTGGTGTGAGGTCTGTATAAGGGGGAGTCTGGTGTGAGGTCTGTATAAGGGGGAGTCTGGTGTGAGGTCTGTATAAGGGGGAGTCTGGTGTGAGGTCTGTATAAGGGGGAGTCTGGTGTGAGGTCTGTATAAGGGGGAGTCTGGTGTGAGGTCTGTATAAGGGGGAGTCTGGTGTGAGGTCTGTATAAGGGGTAGTCTGGTGTGAGGTCTGTATAAGGGGGAGTCTGGTGTGAGGTCTGTATAAGGGGGAGTCTGGTGTGAGGTCTGTATAAGGGGGAGTCTGGTGTGAGGTCTGTATAAGGGGGAGTCTGGTGTGAGGTCTGTATAAGGGGTAGTCTGGTGTGAGGACTGTATAAGGGGGAGTCTGGTGTGAGGTCTGTATAAGGGGGAGTCTGGTGTGAGGTCTGTATAAGGGGGAGTCTGCTGTGAGGTCTGTATAAGGGGGAGTCTGGTGTGAGGTCTGTATAAGGGGTAGTCTGGTGTGAGGTCTGTATAAGGGGGAGTCTGGTGTGAGGTCTGTATAAGGGGGAGTCTGGTGTGAGGTCTGTATAAGGGGGAGTCTGGTGTGAGGACTGTATAAGGGGGAGTCTGGTGTGAGGTCTGTATAAGGGGGAGTCTGGTGTGAGGTCTGTATAAGGGGGAGTCTGGTGTGAGGTCTGTATAAGGGGGAGTCTGGTGTGAGGTCTGTATAAGGGGGAGTCTGGTGTGAGGTCTGTATAAGGGGGAGTCTGGTGTGAGGTCTGTATAAGGGGGAGTCTGGTGTGAGGTCTGTATAAGGGGGAGTCTGGTGTGAGGTCTGTATAAGGGGGAGTCTGGTGTGAGGTCTGTATAAGGGGTAGTCTGGTGTGAGGTCTGTATAAGGGGGAGTCTGGTGTGAGGTCTGTATAAGGGGGAGTCTGGTGTGAGGTCTGTATAAGGGGGAGTCTGGTGTGAGGTCTGTATAAGGGGGAGTCTGGTGTGAGGTCTGTATAAGGGGGAGTCTGGTGTGAGGTCTGTATAAGGGGTAGTCTGGTGTGAGGACTGTATAAGGGGGAGTCTGGTGTGAGGTCTGTATAAGGGGGAGTCTGGTGTGAGGTCTGTATAAGGGGGAGACTGGTGTGAGGTCTGTATAAGGGGTAGTCTGGTGTGAGGTCTGTATAAGGGGGAGTCTGGTGTGAGGTCTGTATAAGGGGGAGTCTGGTGTGAGGTCTGTATAAGGGGTAGTCTGGTGTGAGGTCTGTATAAGGGGGAGTCTGGTGTGAGGTCTGTATAAGGGGGAGTCTGGTGTGAGGTCTGTATAAGGGGTAGTCTGGTGTGAGGTCTGTATGAAGGGGGAGTCTGGTGTGAGGTCTGTATGAAGGGGAAGTCTGGTGTGAGGTCTGTATAAGGGGGAGTCTGGTGTGAGGTCTGTATAAGGGGGAGTCTGGTGTGAGGTCTGTATAAGGGGTAGTCTGGTGTGAGGACTGTATAAGGGGGAGTCTGGTGTGAGGTCTGTATGAAGGGGGAGTCTGGTGTGAGGTCTGTATGAAGGGGAAGTCTGGTATGAGGTCTGTATAAGGGGGAGTCTGGTGTGAGGTCTGTATAAGGGGGAGTCTGGTGTGAGGTCTGTATAAGGGGGAGTCTGGTGTGAGGTCTGTATAAGGGGGAGTCTGGTGTGAGGTCTGTATAAGGGGGAGTCTGGTGTGAGGTCTGTATAAGGGGGAGTCTGGTGTGAGGTCTGTATAAGGGGGAGTCTGGTGTGAGGTCTGTATAAGGGGGAGTCTGGTGTGAGGTCTGTATAAGGGGGAGTCTGGTGTGAGGTCTGTATAAGGGGTAGTCTGGTGTGAGGACTGTATAAGGGGGAGTCTGGTGTGAGGTCTGTATAAGGGGGAGTCTGGTGTGAGGTCTGTATAAGGGGGAGTCTGGTGTGAGGTCTGTATAAGGGGTAGTCTGGTGTGAGGTCTGTATAAGGGGGAGTCTGGTGTGAGGTCTGTATAAGGGGGAGTCTGGTGTGAGGTCTGTATAAAGGGGAGTCTGGTGTGAGGTCTGTATAAGGGGTAGTCTGGTGTGAGGTCTGTATAAGGGGGAGTCTGGTGTGAGGTCTGTATAAGGGGGAGTCTGGTGTGAGGTCTGTATAAGGGGGAGTCTGGTGTGAGGTCTGTATAAGGGGGAGTCTGGTGTGAGGTCTGTATAAGGGGGAGTCTGGTGTGAGGTCTGTATAAGGGGTAGTCTGGTGTGAGGTCTGTATTAGGGGGAGTCTGGTGTGAGGTCTGTATTAGGGGGAGTCTGGTGTGAGGTCTGTATTAGGGGGAGTCTGGTGTGAGGTCTGTATAAGGGGGAGTCTGGTGTGAGGTCTGTATTAGGGGGTCTGTCGTCTTTATAAGGACTGGTCTGGGGTTTATATAAAAGGGATCTGTATAAGGCTATGTTCACACGGCTTATTTTCGGACGTTTTTCGGGCCGTAAACGGCTGAAAAGTGTCCGGAGAATCGGAAGCAGAACGCCTCCAAACACCTGCCCATTGATTTCAATGGGAAATACGGTGTTCTGTTCCAATGGGCTGTTTTTTTACCCGGCCGTTTTGAAAAACGGCTGCGTACAAAAAGAATCGTAAAAAAGGAGCGCATGTCACTTCTTGAGACGTTTTTGGAGCCGTTTTTCTTTGACTCTATAGATAAACAGCTCCAAAAACGGGCGTAAAAAACTCAGCGAAAAATGGGAGTTGCAAAAAAAAAAACTACTGAAAATCAGGAGAGGTTTTCCCTTGAATGCAGCTCGGTATTGTCAGACGTTTTTTATTAAGCGTGTGAACGGAGCCTTATAGGGGTCTGATCTTGAGTTTGTGATAAGGGTCTGGTGTGGGGAGTGTTTACGGGAAATCTAGTCTGTGGTCTATTTCTTTAGGGGCCTGTAGGGGGTATATGGTCTCTAAGGGCCAGTTCATACGGAGTATTTTGGCGCTGAGTTTGATGCGGGAACTGCATCAGAATCAGCGTCAAAAAATGGTCAAAACTGCCTCCAATTGATTTCAATGGGAGGTGGAGACATTTTCTTTCCGCTGCGGCTTGTAGATGGTCACGGAAAAAAAGCGTTATGTTCTTTCCGCCTCCCATTGAAATCATTGACTCCGAGAAAATGTTTTTCTGAAGGAATTTCGAGGCATATTTTTTTCTGCCTGCAAACTCCTCCGTGTGAACAGGGCCTTATAGTGTAGGGTCTCTGGGGCTCTGCATTTCCTGATGTTTCTGTAGAGGCCGGGGACGGCTCCAGAAGCGAGGGGCTAAAGTCGTCCGGGCAGGAAACTCTGCAGTCACCAGGAGAAGTCATCATAGCGGTCGGGGTCAGATGGAGAAGAAAAAGAAAAGAGAACGACTAATCAGAGAAGACGTCTCCTGTAGTCACTGGATTTATGGAGGAGCTGTCACCTCTCCTGACAAGTCTGTTATAAGAACATTTTTGGCAAATGAGTGTTCACATTGCCCCTGTCAGGAGGATGTGTCCCTACACGGCGTGACACTGTCTGCGATGGCTGGAGACTGTCAGTAAGCTGGCACAGACAGGTGCTGTTCATTATAGGCATGGCAAGGGACGGCGGCGGTGGAGAAGGAAAATAAGACATGTCGGAGGCCCCGTTGCAGATCCGGTAGGGAACACCGGAGACAATAGTGAAGCGTGCTGCGCTATTGCGTCCGGTAAAATCACGGAAACCCGACTTCCGTCGGCCACGTTCGTTGTGCAACAGAACCATTGCTTCCGTCATTCCCTTGTTCTGCTCCTCTGACGGAGCAGAACAACGGAACGTCACAACGCAGGTGTGAACCAAGACTTAAACGACGCCATCATTGCGTAGCCCCAGAAAACCCCGGAAACAAGGACGTTTCCATGGTGTCGGCAGTAAAAGATGTTTTATCCAAGTGACATTCATTAGGCCTCAGCCCCACAATCCCCTGGTTTTGTGAATGTTTTTATTGCCCCTTTGTGGAGCTGTTTTTGGGCCCCCGCACCCTGCGGGTCACCCCTCTTCTCTACGTGGAGCCGCCCGACACTGTACAGGCATGTCAGGACCAGCATGCACCACGAAGCAGACGGATGCGCATATTTAAATATAACAGCCAATAGCGTTTCATCTACCATCCAACCAATCATATTCTCGGTTTCTTTGCGTCGCTCCAGCGAAAGCTGTACCCACTGGTTCTCCAATGAGAAGCCGGAAAAAGCGTGAGACGTCATCGGGAGTATAAAAACGAGCAGCGCTGGCTTTTCGTTCTTCTCTCTCCTGGAGTGAAAGTGAGCGGCGGGGGAGGGTGACTGGGACGGCCGGGTGTGGTTGTCTGCTGCTAGCGCAGATGTTTTGTTTTTATATCTTGAAGTTTTGTAGAACTGGTAATGCCAGGGTCTCAGCGCAGGGTCTGATGGGACTTGTAGTTCTGCAGCAGCTTGCATGTCTTAGTTGTGTTTGTCTGCTGTTGTTCTCTGGTGTCAGGTGCCTGTCCCTTTAAGAGTTAGACTCTGCTCTTGGATACTTTGTGACTCTTGCTTTCTCTTTAAGAATGGCCGGCAACAAGGAACAGACCTTCATCGCCATCAAGCCTGATGGAGTCCAGCGCGGTCTTGTCGGTGACATCATCAAGCGCTTTGAGCAGAAAGGATTCCGTCTGGTGGCCTTGAAGATGCAGCAGGTGAGTCGCGCCGTGTCCTTTCCGCCGCCACCTGTATAAGTTCTGTAGTGATGGCCGCCGGGGCTCGTCTTCCAGTAATCTGGCATTTTGGCTCCTGACTTTTGCCCTTGGCTGTGATCTTTTGTTCCTGATCGCCGGGCTCGGTCGCTCCCTGACCTTGTCTCCGGTGCCGCCGGCTCCTGGGCTTCCGGTGTTTGCAGGAGGATTTTGCCTCTGGTGCTTGAGTCCTGTTAACCCTTTTGTGTGGCTTCGTCTGGTCCCGTTTTGCCCGTCCTGTTCACGATGCGTTCTCTCGGCGGCTGACGTCTCCACCGTTTGACTTTTCTATATTCCTCTTTTAGGCTTCCAAGGAACTTCTGCAGCAACATTACATCGACCTCAAAGACCGGCCCTTCTACAACGGCCTGGTGGACTACATGCACTCCGGGCCGGTGGTCCCCATGGTCAGTATCCGGGAGGGGGTATGAATCTAGGTCCTGGATTTTTATCACTTTCCTGGTAAATTTGAGGACTGGAGCGTTTACAAGGGAGGAGGCTGGAAAATGGCGTAGACCCCGTTCCCTGTTATCAGCCCCCGGGCACGGATCTGGTCTGGGATTGGTTTCTATGAGCAGATTCCCCTCCCCCCTCGTGTCAGTAGCCCTGACCTTGCTGGTGGTGAAGCCCAAATCCTGTGGCGGAGGAGACGGCGGCAGCAAATGGCGACATTCTGCGCTGCTGGAGACCGTTCTGTATGTGAATAGTCGCCCGGAGTGGAGCTGGGAAATTAATGGGGGTAAAAAAGATGCTATTCAGCGCAGATAACGGACATGACATTTGCGTATTTTGTGTAAATGTCCTGTTTTCAGCTGTAGACTCGGGACGCAGAAAGTTTAACCCAATAGAGTAGGAAACGGTCAGCTCCCTGCTCCACCGTTCACTAACGCCGGCCGTGAGTGGACAGGCGCGATGCAGTGACGTCATCCCACCGATCTGCGCCGAGCCACTCATAGGACAGACCAGGGGTATTATACTGTGTGTATGGGGGGGGGGACGACAGTATCGGTATATTATATACAGCAGGCTTGGAGATATATATTCAGTGGCGTGGCGTGTAATTATGGGGTGTTGTATGTAAAAAGGGGTGTGGCCTATATTCGTAATGTTTTATGTTCATTTAATTGTGGCTTTGGTTTAGGCGATCGCTCAGCCCAGAGGCGATGTGAATGTTCAGTTTATTACGTCCTTATTTGCAGATTATATGGGGACACGGTTCTGGGGAATGTTGTAGGGTCTGCTCCACCTGCGTGCGGTCTTTCAGCTGACCCCCCCCCCCCCTCCCCCTCAGAGGGGGGGGGGGACGACGACACGCATCTAACTCTATAGAGTGTTCTTGTAATCCCTGGCGGCTTCTTGCAGGTCTGGGAAGGGTTAAACGTTGTGAAGACCGGACGTGTGATGCTGGGAGAGACCAACCCTGCCGACTCCAAGCCGGGCACCATCAGGGGAGACTACTGCATCCAGGTTGGAAGGTGAGTGATGACTTCTGCCCCCGGGGGTTCGGAGGGTCTCGTATCAATAACTCTTCATCGGTGTATAATGGAAAGTTCTTGACCTTTCTGAGACTCTTATTTGAATAAGTCAATGCTTTCAAGATCTCTGCTTGCTGCGGGAGTTATGAATGGGTGGATCAGCTTACTGTCAACTTCGGTTTGTGTAGACTGGATGCAATTGTAACCAACCTCCAGCTGTGAAGCATTGGGTTAGATTCATAACCTCTGCTTCCTGTCAGTGAACAGGATCATTACGATTTAAAAGAGAAAGTTGCAGAGTTTCTGCATGGAGGATATAATGGAGCCCCTTTAATCTAGTGACGAGTTATGAGATGGAGACTTGCAGCGACCGCTCCATTGACGTTGTTTAGATTGGGGGGGGGGGCAGCTGTCCGACCCTGCGGGGTATCCTCATAGCGGGGTCTTTCCTGATGGTGGGCGATCTGCTTTTATATAATTGCAGGTTATAGAGCCACCTCCTTTACCCATAATTCCATAGGGGTTGCTATAATAGAGCTGCATTGTGATTGGTTGCTTCATATGAGTGAGCTGTCTCTTTAATTCGGTGCAGTTGGGTGTTTAGGATGAAGCTTCCCCTTGGAGCTGCTTGTATTGGGGGAGAGATGGCGGCTGGGTGTTGCACCCCTCCCCCTGACCTTCACGTATTGGTGACCGTTCACATCACGAGTGTCCTGGAGGTGATCTCTGCCGTGGACAACTGCTTATAATGCAACTCCATAAACAATACCTCCGAGTGGAACGTCGGCTTCAGGGTAAATTCACACGCGGCAGGTTTATTGCAGAAATGTCTGCGTCTGAGATCCGTGAATGTCGCTGTCCCTGCCGCGTGTGAATTCACCCTGAACCTTCCAAATCTACTTATACTGGAGTGCGTTCTGGGTCATGATAATCCCCCGGTCGTGTAACGACATGAGCGGTGACTGATAATCCACAGTTCAATGTGATCTTTAATCTGCTCGATTCCGGATTAACCTGTTGTGGGTCAGTCCCGCTCTACAGCGGCTAATAACGGCGGGAGTTAAAGATTAAGTAACGCCCTTCCCTGCCCATTGAGTCAGAAACTCATCCTGAGGGGCTTCTATCGTTCCTCTACGTGTAGTGCGCTCATCTTGAATGACGGGTCTTGTACTCCAGTCACACCCAGAGCTGCAGTGACAATTCTGCTGTCTTCCTGTTGGCTGGTTCACTGACTGTATAGGACCTGGAGGTGCATTATGGGAGATGTAGTGTTTGCATTATAAGGCTTTGTTCACATGGCGGAAAAATTCATGCTGATTCCTACGCAATTTCCGTGTCTGCATCGCTGTGAAACCAAACCGCGGCGCTGCAGAGGGACGTATCGCTATTTGGCAGGTTTTACTGCAGAACCGCAGCAGAAATCCAAAGGTCCACTTTGGATTTCTGATGCAGAATGTCAGATAAATCCTGTGTGAACAAGGCCTGAGCTTGGCCGTGCTGGTTGGGGGTGAGGACACTGACCTGTATGTTGTGCGACGCTGCTCTCTGACGCTTCTCTCTCCTCGCAGGAACATCATCCACGGCAGTGACTCTGTGGAGAGTGCCAAGAAAGAGATTGCCTTGTGGTTTAAGCCGGAGGAGCTGGCCGATTATAAGAGCTGTGCCTACGAGTGGGTGTATGAGAACTGAGCGTCCCCTCCCCCGCTCACCGCCACGTCGTGTTCCGTTACTACTCCGCAATAATGGTATTACAGGCCGGGCTCCCGGTGTCGGAGCCGCTGCAGTTCGGACCAATCCAACATTTTTAATAAAGAACCTTCAACCTGGTGCAGACTCTGCTCTTCTGTGTCTTGGATATCAGTTACTAACCAGGGGACTGCAGGTAGAGCAGCATGTAGTGCATCACTGTAAATGGGTGTATTCCCAGGGAGCAATGTCGGTGGTTGGTTTGGTGACAGTGTCTGAGGACTTGGGCCCTGTTCACACCTGCATTGGTCCCTTCCACTTACCTTGAATTCACAGGTGGAGGTTGTAGTAAGGTGCAGAAATAACCCCCCCACCCCCCGACAGACACTAAAACCTACCCATGTGCTATCAGTGATGCCAGACTGTCACTCAGGCTGTTGAACTACAATGTCCATCATGCCCTGGCTGCCACATGCTGGGTGTTGTAGTCCTATAACAGCTGATGAGCCACTTTTTGGGTGTAGTCTCAGCATAGTCTTCTCTGTATGAATAGTTAGGGGAGGAGGCGATGACTCAGCTGCTCAGGGTTTTGGTATTTGCATTGACAGGTGCAGATTGTCACTCCAGCTTGGTGCACTGCAGCGTAGTCACATTCCAATATATTCATCTGTGGCGTACAGAGCAAGACCATGTGCAAAGCTGCCGGAAAACTTTTCTTTCACCCCCTCCACTGCACGTCATTGGCTCTGTACTCTTTGGCCTATTTGGTTCCAACCTCTTTCCCTGCTCAACCTGAGCCTCATTCAGGAATAGAAAGAGAAATGTACAGTAACGACTGACACACGTTGAAAGGGACAGTGCAGAAAAATATCCCATTCAAGAGATGTGGAAAACTGGGTGACAGCACAACTGTAGAATTATAAATCTTAAGTAATGTATGTACACAGTGAGTCTACCAGCAGAATAGGGAGTGCAGCTCTGGAGTATAATACAGGATATAACTCAGGATCAGTACAGGATAAGTAATGTAATGTATGTACACAGTGACTCCACCAGCAGAATAGTGAGTGCAGCTCTGGAGTATAATACAGGATATAACTCAGGATCAGTACAGGATAAGTAATGTAATGTATGTACACAGTAACTCCACCAGCAGAATAGTGAGCGCAGCTCTGGAGTATAATACAGGATGTAACTCGGGATCAGTACAGGACAAGTAATGTAATGTATGTACACAGTGACTCCACCAGCAGAATAGTGAGTGCAGCTCTGGAGTATAATACAGGATGTAACTCAGGATCAGTACAGGATAAGTAATGTATGTACACAGTGACTCCACCAGCAGAATAGTGAGTGCAGCTCTGGAGTATAATACAGGATGTAACTCAGGATCAGTACAGGATAAGTAATGTAATGTATGTACACAGTGACTCCTCCAGCAGAATAGTGAGTGCAGTTCTGGAGTATAATACAGGATGTAACTCAGGATCAGTACAGGATAAGTAATGTAATGTATGTACACAGTGACTCCACCAGCAGAATAGTGAGTGCAGCTCTGGAGTATAATACAGGATATAACTCAGGATCAGTGCAGGATAAGTAATGTAATGTATGTACACAGTGACTCCACCAGCAGAATAGTGAGTGCAGCTCTGGAGTATAATACAGGATGTAACTCAGGATCAGTACAGGATAAGTAATGTAATGTATGTACACAGTGACTCCACCAGCAGAATAGTGAGTGCAGCTCTGGAGTATAATACAGGATATAACTCAGGATCAGTGCAGGATAAGTAATGTAATGTATGTACACAGTGACTCCACCAGCAGAATAGTGAGTGCAGCTCTGGAGTATAATACAGGATATAACTCAGGATCAGTACAGGATAAGTAATGTAATGTATGTACACAGTGACTCCTCCAGCAGAATAGTGAGTGCAGCTCTGGAGTATAATACAGGATGTAACTCAGGATCAGTACAGGATAAGTAATGTAATGTATGTACACAGTGACTCCACCAGCAGAATAGTGAGTGCAGCTCTGGAGTATAATACAGGATGTAACGCAGGATCAGTACAGGATAAGTAATGTAATGTATGTACACAGTGACTCCACCAGCAGAATAGTGAGTGCAGCTCTGGAGTATAATACAGGATATACCTCAGGATCAGTACAGGATAAGTAATGTAATGTATGTACACAGTGACTCCACCAGCAGAATAGTGAGTGCAGCTCTGGAGTATAATACAGGATGTAACTCAGGATCAGTACAGGATAAGTAATGTAATGTATGTACACAGTGACTCCACCAGCAGAATAGTGAGTGCAGCTCTGGAGTATAATACAGGATGTAACTCAGGATCAGTACAGGATAAGTAATGTATGTACACAGTGACTCCACCAGCAGAATAGTGAGTGCAGCTCTGGAGTATAATACAGGATGTAACTCCGGATCAGTACAGGATAAGTAATGTAATGTATGTACACAGTGACCCCACCAGCAGAATAGTGAGTGCAGCTCTGGAGTATAATACAGGATGTAACACAGGATCAGTACAGGATAAGTAATGTAATGAGTAGCAATAAATTAGTGCCCCCGTATTGCTGTATAATAGAGTAATCACATCACACATCCTCTAATAAATAGACATCTGCTGTTGGTATACATTGGGCTGCACTGCCCTCTGCTGGTGGGAAGTAGCAGAGATCTGAATGTTTGCAACTGCTTCTCTGTTAGGGTATGTTCACACGTAGTCAACAAAAACGTCTGAAAATCCAGAGCTGTTTTCAAGGGAAAACAGACCCTGCTTTTCAGACGTTTTTTTACCAACTCGCATTTTTCGCAGCGTTTTTTACGTCCGTTTTTGGAGCTGTTTTCATTGGAGTCTATGAGAAAACAGCTCCAAAAACGTCCAAAGAAGTGTCCTGCATATAATGTATATAAGTGCCCTGCATATAATGCATATAATGTATATAAGTGCCCTGCATATAATGTATAGAAGTGTCCCGCATATAATGTATAGAAGTGTCCCGCATATAATGTATAGAAGTGTCCCGCATATAATGTATAGAAGTGTCCCGCATATAATGTATAGAAGTGTCCCGCATATAATGTATAGAAGTGTCCCGCATATAATGTATATAAGTGTCCCGCATATAATGTATAGAAGTGTCCTGCATATAATGTATATAAGTGTCCTGCATATAATGCATATAATGTATATAAGTGCCCTGCATATAATGTATAGAAGTGTCCCGCATATAATGTATAGAAGTGTCCTGCATATAATGTATATAATGTATATAAGTGCCCTGCATATAATGTATAGAAGTGTCCTGCATATAATGTATATAAGTGTCCTGCATATAATGCATATAATGTATATAAGTGTCCTGCATATAATGTATATAAGTGTCCTGCATATAATGTATAGAAGTGTCCTGCATATAATGTATAGAAGTGTCCCGCATATAATGTATAGAAGTGTCCCGCATGTAATGTATAGAAGTGTCCCGCATATAATGTATAGAAGTGTCCCGCATATAATGTATAGAAGTGTCCCGCATATAATGTATAGAAGTGTCCCGCATATAATGTATAGAAGTGTCCCGCATATAATGTATAGAAGTGTCCCGCATATAATGTATAGAAGTGTCCCGCATATAATGTATAGAAGTGTCCCGCATATAATGTATAGAAGTGTCCCGCATATAATGTATAGAAGTGTCCCGCATATAATGTATAGAAGTGTCCAGCATATAATGTATAGAAGTGTCCCGCATATAATGTATAGAAGTGTCCCGCATATAATGTATAGAAGTGTCCCGCATATAATGTATAGAAGTGTCCCGCATATAATGTATAGAAGTGTCCCGCATATAATGTATAGAAGTGTCCCGCATATAATGTATAGAAGTGTCCCGCATATAATGTATAGAAGTGTCCCGCATATAATGTATAGAAGTGTCCCGCATATAATGTATAGAAGTGTCCCGCATATAATGTATAGAAGTGTCCCGCATATAATGTATAGAAGTGTCCCGCATATAATGTATAGAAGTGTCCCGCATATAATGTATAGAAGTGTCCCGCATATAATGTATAGAAGTGTCCCGCATATAATGTATAGAAGTGTCCCGCATGTAATGTATAGAAGTGTCCCGCATGTAATGTATAGAAGTGTCCCGCATGTAATGTATAGAAGTGTCCCGCATGTAATGTATAGAAGTGTCCCGCATGTAATGTATAGAAGTGTCCCGCATGTAATGTATAGAAGTGTCCCGCATGTAATGTATAGAAGTGTCCCGCATGTAATGTATAGAAGTGTCCCGCATGTAATGTATAGAAGTGTCCCGCATGTAATGTATAGAAGTGTCCCGCATGTAATGTATAGAAGTGTCCCGCATGTAATGTATAGAAGTGTCCCGCATGTAATGTATAGAAGTGTCCCGCATGTAATGTATAGAAGTGTCCCGCATGTAATGTATAGAAGTGTCCCGCATGTAATGTATAGAAGTGTCCCGCATGTAATGTATACAAGTGTCCCGCATGTAATGTATACAAGTGTCCCGCATGTAATGTATACAAGTGTCCCGCATGTAATGTATACAAGTGTCCCGCATGTAATGTATACAAGTGTCCCGCATGTAATGTATACAAGTGCCCCGCATGTAATGTATACAAGTGCCCCGCATGTAATGTATACAAGTGCCCCGCATGTAATGTATACAAGTGCCCCGCATGTAATGTATACAAGTGCCCCGCATGTAATGTATAGAAGTGTCCCGCATGTAATGTATAGAAGTGTCCCGCATGTAATGTATAGAAGTGTCCCGCATGTAATGTATAGAAGTGTCCCGCATGTAATGTATACAAGTGTCCCGCATGTAATGTATACAAGTGTCCCGCATGTAATGTATACAAGTGTCCCGCATGTAATGTATACAAGTGTCCCGCATGTAATGTATACAAGTGTCCCGCATGTAATGTATACAAGTGTCCCGCATGTAATGTATACAAGTGCCCCGCATGTAATGTATACAAGTGTCCCGCATGTAATGTATACAAGTGTCCCGCATGTAATGTATACAAGTGCCCCGCATGTAATGTATAGAAGTGTCCCGCATGTAATGTATAGAAGTGTCCCGCATGTAATGTATAGAAGTGTCCCGCATGTAATGTATAGAAGTGTCCCGCATGTAATGTATAGAAGTGTCCCGCATATAATGTATATAAGTGTCCCGCATATAATGTATATAAGTGTCCCGCATATAATGTATATAAGTGTCCCGCAGATAATGTATATAAGTGTCCCGCAGATAATGTATAGAAGTGTCCCGCATATAATGTATACAAGTGCCCCGCATGTAATGTATAGAAGTGTCCCGCATATAATGTATAGAAGTGTCCCGCATATAATGTATAGAAGTGTCCCGCATATAATGTATAGAAGTGTCCCGCATATAATGTATAGAAGTGTCCCGCATATAATGTATAGAAGTGTCCCGCATATAATGTATAGAAGTGTCCCGCATATAATGTATATAAGTGCCCTGCACTTCTTTTGACGAGGCTGTATTTTTACGCGTCGTCGTTTGACAGCTGTCAAACGACGATGCGTAAATAACAGGTCGTCTGCACAGTACGTCGGCAAACCCATTCAAATGAATGGGCAGATGTTTGCCGACGTATTGTAGCCCTATTTCCAGACGTAAAACTAGGCAAAATACGCCTCGTATACGTCTGAAATTTGGCCGTGTGAACATACCCTCACATGATCAGTGGATTACATGTACACTGGCTGTCATGGCATGCTGGGTGCTGTAGTGCCCGTAGAGCTGCCCCACATCCTACAGTAGCAGAACATGTGGTTGTGAGCACTAGTGGTTTAGATGCTTGTAGTTTACGATCTGTCCTTTCTGTAATCGATACCTCTCCATGTACAGTCTTCTTACTTAATTTGTAATTATACACAGCAGCCAATCTGAGCAAATACAGCTGCAGTGTAAAGCATGGGGAACAGAGCAGCAGCTGATTGAAAGTGCAGACGACACTGAGGAAAATAGAATTCAAAGGTGGTAACTGAGCTGTCTAAATATAACTGACTCTAAAATATCTACATGTGAGAGTAAATGTTAATATGCAGCGGCTACCGGCTATAGTGGTCAAATTATCCGTGTATCTACAGCCGGCGTCACCACGTGAAAACGAGTGATTATTCCATTCTTTCTGTGCAACGTAAATATTCAACTTTAGTTAGAAAGTAATACTTTATAGATTCTTCTCCAGAGGGCAGAAATACACATTATTTATTTATAGCAGTTCTGTTCTTGTCCTATAAGCGTTTCACTAGAAGAAAAAGGGAATACAAACCGGCGCAACGATAAGGTGTGAGACAGGTGATGTGGTGATAAGTAGGCTCTCCTGGTGATGTGGTGATAAGTAGGCTCTCCTGGTGATGTGGTGATAAGTAGGCTCTCCTGGTGATGTGGTGATAAGTAGGCTCGCCTGGTGATGTGGTGATAAGTAGGCTCGCCTGGTGATGTGGTGATAAGTAGGCTCGCCTGGTGAT
Source organism: Rhinoderma darwinii (assembly GCF_050947455.1). Lineage (NCBI taxonomy): Eukaryota > Metazoa > Chordata > Amphibia > Anura > Rhinodermatidae > Rhinoderma > Rhinoderma darwinii. The sequence continues at coordinate 276,014 of NW_027461823.1, read as the reverse complement.
GTGGTGATAAGTAGGCTCGCCTGGTGATGTGGTGATAAGTAGGCTCGCCTGGTGATGTGGTGATAAGTAGGCTCGCCTGGTGATGTGGTGATAAGTAGGCTCGCCTGGTGATGTGGTGATAAGTAGGCTCGCCTGGTGATGTGGTGATAAGTAGGCTCGCCTGGTGATGTGGTGATTAGTAGGCTCGCCTGGTGATGTGGTGATAAGTAGGCTCACCTGGTGATGTGGTGATAAGTAGGCTCGCCTGGTGATGTGGTGATAAGTAGTCTCGCCTGGTGATGTGGTGATAAGTAGGCTCGCCTGGTGAAGTGGTGATAAGTAGGCTCGCCTGGTGATGTGGTGATAAGTAGGCTCTCCTGGTGATGTGGTGATAAGTAGGCTCGCCTGGTGATGTGGTGATAAGTAGGCTCGCCTGGTGATGTGGTGATAAGTAGGCTCGCCTGGTGATGTGGTGATAAGTAGGCTCGCCTGGTGAAGTGGTGATAAGTAGGCTCGCCTGGTGATGTGGTGATAAGTAGGCTCGCCTGGTGATGTGGTAAGTAGGCTCGCCTGGTGATGTGGTGATAAGTAGGCTCGCCTGGTGATGTGGTGATAAGTAGGCTCGCCTGGTGAAGTGGTGATAAGTAGGCTCGCCTGGTGATTTGGTGATAAGTAGGCTCGCCTGGTGATGTGGTGATAAGTAGGCTCGCGTGGTGATGTGGTGATAAGTAGGCTCGCCTGGTGATGTGGTGATAAGTAGGCTCGCCTGGTGAAGTGGTGATAAGTAGGCTCGCCTGGTGATTTGGTGATAAGTAGGCTCGCCTGGTGATGTGGTGATAAGTAGGCTCGCGTGGTGATAAGTAGGCTCACCTGGTGATGTGATAAGTAGGCTCGCCTGGTGATGTGATAAGTAGGCTCGCCTGGTGATGTACTGGGAGCGCGACACCCCTGACGATGCAGACTTTGAATTTGTAGTTAATCGTGAGAGAACTGAAGCCACGGGATGTGCCGGAAACCAAGAACTTGTACCTGTTCTTAGTAGGAGAGTGAGATTAAAAGTCACACACCCTATTTATGGATGTAATTCGGGTGTTTGAACCTTGAATTACGTCCGAAAATACGGCTCCAATGCGCCGGCAAACATCTGCCCATTCATTTGAATGGGCTTTACGATGTTCTGTGCCGACGGCCATTTTTTTTACGCGCCGCTGTCAAAAGACGGCGTGTAAAAAAGACGCCCGCGTCAAAGAAGTGCCTGTCACTTCTTGGGACGTAATTGGAGCCGTTTTCCATGGACTCCATAGAAAAACAGCTCCAATTACGTCCGTAATTGATGCTGCGAAAAACGCCTGCACATGCCCTTACGTCTGAAATTCAGGAGCTGTTTTGTAGCGGAAGCTGCCGTGTGAACATACCCAAAGAATAACACCTTCTACAGGTGAGAACTAAAAAAACAACCCTTGAAACGACAGTGTCTGCTTCCTTACTATGCGACACTTTCAACCAACATTGAATTACGTTCAAAGGGACCAGCGCCGCTTCAAGGGGTGTTTTTTTGCGTTTTTTATTTATAAAAGGTGTTATTCTCCCAATCTCACTATCCTTGTCCTATAAGCAGTACACCAGCTTACTGTCTATAATACTGCCCCTATATACAAGAATATAACTACTATAATACTGCCCCTATATACAAGACTATAACTACTATAATACTGCCCCTATATACGAGAATATAACTACTATAATACTGCCCCTATATACAAGAATATAACTACTATAATACTGCTCCTATATACAAGAATATAACTACTATAATACTGCCTCCTATATACAAGAATATAACTACTATAATACTGCCCCTATATACAAGAATATAACTACTATAATACTGCTCCTATATACAAGAATATAACTACTATAATACTGCCTCTATAGACAAGAATATAACTACTATAATACTGCTCCATATATACAAGAATATAACGACTATAATACTGCTCCTATATACAAGAATATAACTACTATAATACTGCCTCCTATATACAAGATTATAACTACTATAATACTGCCCCTATATACAAGAATATAACTACTATAATACTGCTCCTATATACAAGAATATGACTACTATAATACTGCCCCCTATATACAAGAATATAACTACTATAATACTGCCCCCTATATACAAGAATATAACTACTATAATACTGCTCCCTATATACAAGATTATAACTACTATAATACTGCTCCTATATAGAAGAATATAACTACTATAATACTGCTCCTATATACAAGAATATAACTACTATAATACTGCCCCTATATACAAGAATATAACTACTATAATACTGCCCCCTATATACAAGAATATAACTACTATAATACTGCTCCCTATATACAAGAATATAACTACTATAATACTGCCTCTATATACAAGACTATAACTACTATAATACTGCCCCTATATACGAGAATATAACTACTATAATACTGCCCCTATATACAAGAATATAACTACTATAATACTGCTCCTATATACAAGAATATAACTACTATAATACTGCCTCCTATATACAAGAATATAACTACTATAATACTGCCCCTATATACAAGAATATAACTACTATAATACTGCTCCTATATACAAGAATATAACTACTATAATACTGCCTCTATAGACAAGAATATAACTACTATAATACTGCTCCATATATACAAGAATATAACGACTATAATACTGCTCCTATATACAAGAATATAACTACTATAATACTGCCTCCTATATACAAGATTATAACTACTATAATACTGCCCCTATATACAAGAATATAACTACTATAATACTGCTCCTATATACAAGAATATGACTACTATAATACTGCCCCCTATATACAAGAATATAACTACTATAATACTGCCCCCTATATACAAGAATATAACTACTATAATACTGCCCCCTATATACAAGAATATAACTACTATAATACTGCTCCCTATATACAAGATTATAACTACTATAATACTGCTCCTATATAGAAGAATATAACTACTATAATACTGCTCCTATATACAAGAATATAACTACTATAATACTGCCCCTATATACAAGAATATAACTACTATAATACTGCCCCCTATATACAAGAATATAACTACTATAATACTGCTCCCTATATACAAGAATATAACTACTATAATACTGCCCCCTATATACAAGAATATAACTACTATAATACTGCTCCCTATATACAAGAATATAACTACTATAATACTGCCCCCTATATACAAGAATATAACTACTATAATACTGCTCCTATATACAAGAATATAACTACTATAATACTGCCCCTATGTACAAGAATATAACTACTATAATACTGCCCCTATATACAAGAATATAACTACTGTAATACTGCTCCTATATACAAGAATATAACTACTATAATACTGCCCCCTATATACAAGAATATAACTACTATAATACTGCCCCCTATATACAAGAATATAACTACTATAATACTGCTCCTATATACAAGAATATAACTACTATAATACTTCTCCTATATACAAGATATAACTACTATAATACTGCTCCTATATACAAGAATATAACTACTATAATACTGCCCCCTATATACAAGAATATAACTACTATAATACTGCCCCCTATATACAAGAATATAACTACTATAATACTGCTCCTATATACAAGAATACAACTACTATAATACTTCTCCTATATACAAGAATATAACTACTATAATGCTGCTCCTATATACAAGAATATAACTACTATAATACTGCCCCCTATATACAAGAATATAACTACTATAATACTGCCTCCTATATACAAGAATATAACTACTATAATACTGCCCCCTATATACAAGAATATAACTACTATAATACTGCTCCTATATACAAGAATATAACTACTATAATACTGCCCCTATATACAAGAATATAACTACTATAATACTGCACCCTATATACAAGAATATAACTACTATAATACTGCTCCTATATACAAGAATATAACTACTATAATACTGCTCCTATATACAAGAATATAACTACTATAATACTGCCCCTATATACAAGAATATAACTACTATAATACTGCCCCCTATATACAAGAATATAACTACTATAATACTGCTCCTATATACAAGAATATAACTACTATAATACTGCCCCTATATACAAGAATATAACTACTATAATACTGCTCCTATATACAAGAATATAACTACTATAATACTGCCCCTATATACAAGAATATAACTACTATAATACTGCCCCTATATACAAGAATATAACTACTATAATACTGCCCCTATATACAAGAATATAACTACTATAATACTGCACCCTATATACAAGAATATAACTACTATAATACTGCTCCTATATACAAGAATATAACTACTATAATACTGCTCCTATATACAAGAATATAACTACTATAATACTGCCCCTATATACAAGAATATAACTACTATAATACTGCCCCCTATATACAAGAATATAACTACTATAATACTGCCCCTATATACAAGAATATAACTACTATAATACTGCCCCCTAGATACAAGAATATAACTACTATAATACTGCTCCTATATACAAGAATATAACTACTATAATACTGCCCCCTATATACAAGAATATAACTACTATAATACTGCCCTATATACAAGAATATAACTACTATAATACTGCCCCCTATATACAAGAATATAACGGCTATAATACTGCTCCTATATACAAGAATATAACTACTATAATACTGCCCCTATATACAAGAATATAACTACTATAATACTGCTCCTATATACAAGAATATAACTACTATAATACTGCCCCCTATATACAAGAATATAACTACTATAATACTGCCCTATATACAAGAATATAACTACTATAATACTGCCCCCTATATACAAGAATATAACGGCTATAATACTGCTCCTATATAAAAGAATATAACTACTATAATACTGCCCCCTATATACAAGAATATAACTACTATAATACTGCCCCTATATACAAGAATATAACTACTATAATACTGCTCCTATATACAAGAATATAACTACTATAATACTACCCCCTATATACAAGAATATAACTACTATAATACTACCCCCTATATACAAGAATATAACTACTATAATACTGCCCACTATATACAAGAATATAACTACTATAATACTGCTCCTATATACAGGAATATAACTACTATAATACTGCATTCTATATACAAGAATATAACTACTATAATACTGCCTCTATATACAAGAATATAACTACTATAATACTGCCCCTATATACAAGAATATTACTACTATAATACTGCTCCTATATACAAGAATATAACTACTATAATACTGCCCCTATATACAAGAATATAACTACTATAATACTGTCCCCTATGGTTATTATATAAGGTCTTTCAGTTATATTTCCTGATTGACACAATGGAGTTGTTTGTCCTTCTATTCCTGTTTTCAGCTTCACTCTTGACACAAACACTGGGAGGAGACAGATTGTGGGATTGCGTTTCCTGATATGGGATGATGGGGTTGTAGTATTTTGTGTCTGGCTGGATTGCTGGGATTTGTAGCTCCTCAACAGCAGACACATCATGAATGTTGTATGATGAGTGTAGTAGTGGAGATGTTGGTGTGGAGCTTGTTCTGTGTGCCAGTGCCCGGGTGTGCAGTGGGTGCATTGTGTTTGGTGGATGTCACTCAGTCTGCGGTGCCCATGTCCCCCTCCCACAGGGTGTCTCCTCCGCTGTCTCTTCCCTTGTGTGTGGGGGTCTCTCGCCTCATCCAATATTCTGTGATAATGTTAATATTGATTGTGCTTTTTCCCCTTCCAGTGCCCAGCAGAGCCTGCAATGCAGAGAGTAGGGAGGAGAGAGGGGGAGGAGAGACCGAGAGCGTAGGGGGTGCAGAAGGTAAGGAATGATGGACGCGACACAGGGAAGAGGGAGGGATGGAGGGAACTGTGGACAAAAGACAATCAATGACAGCAGGAGATATTCAATATCCCATCACATGTAAAACACAGGGAGGAGACACCTCTGCCGAGGCCTGACATCCGCCAGTCATCGCTTAGTGAGGCCAGAACTAGAAGTCCGCTAGAGCTGTCCGTCAAGTCTGGTCATGTTTAGAACTAATAGTCCCAGCATGCCTAGGCCTTCTCCACAGAGCAGCTATGTGGTCTGATGGTTACTGGAGAACTAATAGTCCCAGCATGCCTAGGCCTTCTCCACAGACCAGCTATGTGGTCTGATGGTTACTGGAGAACTAACAGTCCCAGCATGCCTAGGCCTTCTCTACAGAGCAGCTATGAGGTCTGATGGTTACTGGAGAACTAATAGTCCCAGCATGCCTAGGCCTTCTCCACAGACCAGCTATGAGGTCTCATGGTTACTGGAGAACTAATAGTCCCAGCATTCCTAGGCCTTCTCTACAGAGCAGCTATGAAGTCTGATGGTTACTGGAGAACAAATAGTCCCAGCATGCCTAGGCCTTCTCTACAGACCAGCTATGAGGTCTGATGGTTACTGGAGAACTAATAGTCCCAGCATGCCTAGGCCTTCTCTACAGAGCAGCTATGAGGTCTGATGGTTACTGAAGAACTAATAGTCCCAGCATGCCTAGGCCTTCTCTACAGACCAGCTATGAGGTCTGATGGTTACTGGAGAACTAATAGTCCCAGCATGCCTAGGTCTTCTCTACAGAGCAGCTATAAAGTCTGATGGTTACTGGAGAACTAATAGTCCCAGCATGCCTAGGCCTTCTCTACAGAGCAGCTATGAAGTCTGATGGTTACTGGAGAACTAATAGTCCCAGCATGCCGAGGCCTTCTCTACAGACCAGCTATGAGGTCTGATGGTTACTGGAGAACTAATAGTCCCAGCATGCCTAGGCCTTCTCTACAGAGCAGCTATGAGGTCTGATGGTTACTGAAGAACTAATAGTCCCAGCATGCCTAGGCCTTCACTACAGAGCAGCTATGAGGTCTGATGGTTACTGAAGAACTAAAAGTCCCAGCATGCCTAGGCCTTCTCTACAGACCAGCTATGAGGTCTGATGGTTACTGTAGAACTAATAGTCCCAGCATGCCTAGGCCTTCTCTACAGAGCAGCTATGAGATCTGATGGTTACTGGAGAACTAATAGTCCCAGCATGCCTAGGCCTTCTCTACAGAGCAGCTGTGAGGTCTGATGGTTACTGGAGAACTAATAGTCCCAGCATGCCTAGGCCTTCTCTACAGACCAGCTATGAGGTCTGATGGTTACTGGAGAACTAACAGTCCCAGCATGCCTAGGCCTTCTCTACAGAGCAGCTATGAGGTCTGATGGTTACTGAAGAACTAATAGTCCCAGCATGCCTAGGCCTTCTCTACAGACCAGCTATGAGGTCTCATGGTTACTGGAGAACTAATAGTCCCAGCATTCCTAGGCCTTCTCTACAGAGCAGCTATGAAGTCTGATGGTTACTGGAGAACAAATAGTCCCAGCATGCCTAGGCCTTCTCTACAGACCAGCTATGAGGTCTGATGGTTACTGGAGAACTAATAGTCCCAGCATGCCGAGGCCTTCTCTACAGACCAGCTATGAGGTCTGATGGTTACTGGAGAACTAATAGTCCCAGCATGCCTAGGCCTTCTCTACAGAGCAGCTATGAGGTCTGATGGTTACTGAAGAACTAATAGTCCCAGCATGCCTAGGCCTTCACTACAGAGCAGCTATGAGGTCTGATGGTTACTGAAGAACTAATAGTCCCAGCATGCCTAGGCCTTCACTACAGAGCAGCTATGAGGTCTGATGGTTACTGAAGAACTAAAAGTCCCAGCATGCCTAGGCCTTCTCTACAGACCAGCTATGAGGTCTGATGGTTACTGTAGAACTAATAGTCCCAGCATGCCTAGGCCTTCTCTACAGAGCAGCTATGAGATCTGATGGTTACTGGAGAACTAATAGTCCCAGCATGCCTAGGCCTTCTCTACAGAGCAGCTGTGAGGTCTGATGGTTACTGGAGAACTAATAGTCCCAGCATGCCTAGGCCTTCTCTACAGACCAGCTATGAGGTCTGATGGTTACTGGAGAACTAATAGTCCCAGCATGCCTAGGCCTTCTCTACAGAGCAGCTATGAGGGCTGATGGTTACTGGAGAACTAATAGTCCCAGCATGCCTAGGCCCTTCTCTACAGAGCAGCTATGAGGTCTGATGGTTACTGGAGAACTAATAGTCCCAGCATGCCTAGGCCTTCTCTACAGAGCAGCTATGAGGTCTGATGGTTACTGGAGAACTAATAGTCCCAGCATGCCTAGGCCTTCTCTACAGAGCAGCTATGAGGTCTGATGGTTACTGGAGAACTAATAGTCCCAGCATGCCTAGGCCTTCTCTACAGAGCAGCTATGAAGTCTGATGGTTACTGGAGAACTAATAGTCCCAGCATGCCTAGGCCTTCTCTACAGAGCAGCTATGAGGTCTGATGGTTATTGGAGAACTAACAGTCCCAGCATGCCTAGGCCTTCTCTACAGACCAGCTATGAGGCCTGATGGTTATTGGAGAACTAACAGTCCCAGCATGCCTAGGCCTTCTCTACAGACCAGCTATGAGGCCTGATGGTTATTGGAGAACTAACAGTCCCAGCATGCCTAGGCCTTCTCTACAGAGCAGCTATGAGGTCTGATGGTTACTGGAGAACTAATAGTCCCAGCATGCCTAGGCCCTTCTCTACAGAGCAGCTATGAGGTCTGATGGTTACTGGAGAACTAACAGTCCCAGCATGCCTAGGCCTTCTCTACAGAGCAGCTATGAGGTCTGATGGTTACTGGAGAACTAATAGTCCCAGCATGCCTAGGCCTTCTCTACAGAGCAGCTATGAAGTCTGATGGTTACTGGAGAACTAACAGTCCCAGCATGCCTAGGCCTTCTCTACAGACCAGCTATGAGGCCTGATGGTTATTGGAGAACTAACAGTCCCAGCATGCCTAGGCCTTCTCTACAGATCAGCTATGAGGCCTGATGGTTATTGGAGAACTAACAGTCCCAGCATGCTCTTCCATTCTCATGCTGGTCATTGTGTAATCCCTGATTGCAGGGAGCTGTCCGCCAGTCCTGGTGCTGATCCACTGACACTATGACTAGATGACCTCACTGGTTCTTCAATGCCCTGACCTAGTGTTGATCCAGAAGAATGCAGGTGAACTACAAGTACCAGCTTGCCCATAATCCTCTTGGCCTATACCTTTACTGCATCTTTCAGCTATCAAAGTGAGTTTCCCAGTGCTGATCCTGATAACTGGTAATTGAAGAACTACTACTCCCAGAGTGTCCTGTAGTCATGCTGATTCTTATGGATTCCAGGAGGTTAGGGAGCAGTCCTGGTGCGGATTCCTTTCATCTCCTGCAATTGGAGGACTACTACTCCCAGAATGTCCTCCAGTCATGCTGGTCCCTGCAGTTCCAGTGTTAATGAATGAAGATGAGGGAGCTGTCCACCAGGCCTGGTGCTGAAGCATCTAAAGTCCCCCATTAACTGGGTGTCAGTAACTAAGAAGCGGAATACTTGGTACTGGGGGGTCGGGTGGGGGCAGGAAACCTCCGGCAGGGACTGTATGAAGCAGCCGCAGTTTCTGCCTCACTGCCCGTCCCTCCTATGGGGGCAAGAGAAAAGCTTTCACCCCGAAGAGCCACTGCTGTAATAATAGACTAATCTTCCTTTATTTACTGGGCAGATAATAAATCCTCCGGCCTGGAGAGGGGAGGGGGTTTTATAATGATTCAGCTATAGTCATCAAGTGTCAACAATCCATAATACATGCAAAGAAAACAATGACTATTATATGCACATTGGACACCTAAGGGTTAACATCACCCCTATCCCCATGGGGGGCATGATTTTGTCTGGGTCTCATCTGGCCATACGTTTCCTGGACCCTCCCTCCCCCACCCTCCCCTCCTAAAAATCCTATTGATTCCGCTCTTGGGTAAAGAATCACCTTCAGCTGTCAGACCCCATATAGCGGCACCCTGCAAGACTGGCACCAGTGCTAACGGGGACCAAGACACCCCCCCAGCAGCTCATCCCCCCCACAAGAGTGGGGCAGGAGAGGGAGGGGGCTTCATCTTGTAGGTGGGAGAGAGAGCTGCACCTTTCCCATAAGACACAAGGAGGTGGATGTTTGCTCGAGCAGCGCAGCATCCTTAAGCAGATTGCACAGCCGGGGACCAGATCTGCTTCATCTCCCTGGATACACAGAGACTGCAAGGATAGCCCTGTCTGGGGTAGATCTGGCGGGCAGGATGCGGGCACTGGATGCCGTCTCCCCCATCATCTTACTGCTCCTGGCTGCTGTAAAAGGTGAGATGCATGGCTGAGAACTGCTGCAGTGACGGATGTGTGTGCACGGCTTCTTATAGATCCCATAGATCACCCATACGTATGACATATAGGATGTCTAGGGATGTGTCGGGGAGGATGCATTGGCACCCGGGTAATGATAGGATGTGAAATGTCCGCAGATGTTTACTGTCATTCGCTGTCGGATATGCTGGGACCCGTATGTAATATATACAATCCATATCAGTCATGCCTTGAAATGGCTTTAAGATGATTTTTTTCATGGGCTTGAAAAAATTGATGGATACGGGAGCAGATATAGAGGTATAGGAATCTGTGGGATATAGGGGCAGTGATAGGAGCACGCAGTGTATATGGGATCTGGCAAACGCCTGTGGCGCTCGCAACGTACATGAATAAAAGGGCCGGCGTCTTCTTTTGTCTTTGCCTGTGTGCGTTCCGCTGCACGCTCCTGTCACGATGGGCTGACGGAGGAAACATTAATATGTGTAAAACATACAGAGTCGTTGGTGCCGTGACCGCCTATAGATATATATAGAGGGGGCTGGCGGATGTCGCTGCACACTGTGTGGTTGGCTGCATGTGGTTGCTGGGGAGGCCTGAGCGCGGGGCGGAGAGGGTTAACCGCGGCGGTCTACGCCAGGAGCAGACAGTGTAACGTGCCCGTCTCACTTGTACCGTCTCCCAGGAGTTGGGTTATCGTGTAGGATTTTACCATGTTGGGGGAAGGGCGGACATTTAATCAGGGTCATCCCGAATCTGTCACCTTAATCACATCCTCAGTGCTCAGTCATGTTCTCGCCGCCACCGTCATTAGACGTCTTCCTGCGGCCCCTACTCATCATTTAAATTCCATTATATTATATTACGTTACATTGGATTATCTCTCATGTTATATTACGTTGCGTTGTATCATCTCACATGTTATATTACGTTACATTGGATTATCTCACATTATATTATATTACGTTACATTGGATTATCTCACATTATATTATATTACGTTGCGTTGTATTATCTCTCATGTTATATTACGTTGCGTTGTATCATCTCACATTACGTTACGTTGGATTAGGTCACATTATATGATGTAATGTTACGTTTGTGATGGTAGGAAATACTTTGGCAGCTGACATTTTGTAGGCTGATCCTAAATTTAAAGGGCATTTCCTCCTAAAATCAGCCCTCTAATATATACATATATATAAGTCCTTGAATCGTCCTCTTCAGTCAGGATGTTGAAAACTCTATACAGCAGTCTCTTAGTTATATCTGTGTGGTGGAAAGCTGCGTGACAACCAATATGGACGCCATTACAAGTTCTAAATGGGTTGAATTGGCCACCAGAGAGCAAACGTCACCAGGTTCTGACATGAACCATATGGGCCCTTACTAATGATATGGCCTACATGGAGAGCGGCCCTCAGAATCACTTCCTCTGGGGGTGACCTGTCCGACACTACTTTCCTCAGCTTGCCTTTCAGGGGACTAGGAAATCTGTGTGACACTAGGAATCAGTAAGATCCGTAAAGCATGAGGTAACCGGTACCTCGCGTCTTCATTATTAGTCCCTGGTGAATTAATAGTCTACATTCTCGTACCCACGGTTACCACCCTCAAGATGGCCGCAGTCTAGTAGAGGAATGGAAGGAGTTTCCCATAGCAACCAATCAGATTCCAGCTTACATTCTCCCAATTAAGATTAGAAAATGAAAGCTGCGATATGATTGGTTGCTATGGGTGACTACTGGGTGTTGTTCTATCCTTGAGGTCCTGTATACTGTATATATATCTGTATATGGTGGAGTCATGCTGCTTTTGCGTTCGGCCCTCAGGACTGCCCCTATTGGACGATGAAGCGACAGAAACGCCAGTTTTGCTGCACACGCCACCGCCAGGACGCTCGGACCTCGTGTCTCTTGAGCAGCTGGTTCATCAGGCCGTCATGAAGAAGGATTTCCTGGGGCAGGACAGCTTCTTCACGGGTAAGAGCGCAAAGATGAGGCTCATGGCAACCAATCAAATTGCTGCTTTAATTTTCTGACCGGAACTAGACAAATGGCTGTTAGAACCAGATTTGTTGCTAAGGGCAACGACGCATCTTTGACTTTCCAATTTACAGGCCGCCATTTTGTGAGCGGAACCGATATACGGTAATATTCCTTTAATCCGACATAGTATCAGATTATCAAACATTGCAGATTATAGGTATCTACCCACAATTCCATGCACTGCAGTATTTCCCCATCTGTTATCACTCTGTTCATCCTGGGCTTCCTGGTTCATGAATACAATGTGACAACTGCAGTGAAGACTGGAGCAACAATAGGAGAGGGGGAGTAAAGGGATGTGTCTTCATGACGATGCGGATAAATGCCAATCGGAGTCTGTTCTGGATTACCGGCCCTTCATGGGCACTCTATGGCAGCCATTAGTGGTTGTCACCCAAAATCTGTTACCCATGTAAGAGAGAGAAACGCACCTTCGGGTGGAGTGTGACTGACGGGCTTGCAGACTATGCAGAATGCTTTGTAATTTTTGTACTGATAGGTTACATTATGTGTTATGCTCCATGCACATCCAGAGCTGCATTCACAGTTCTTATACTTCAGTCATCTTCAGAGCTGCATTCACAATTCTTATTCTCCAGTCACAACCAGAGCTGCATTCACAATTCTTATTCTCCAGTCACAACCAGAGCTGCATTCACAATTCTTATTCTCCAGTCACAACCAGAGCTGCATTCACAGTTCTTATACTTCAGTCATCTTCAGAGCTGCATTCACAATTATTATTCTCCAGTCACATTCAGAGCTGCTTTCATAATTTTTATTCTCTAGTCACATTCAGAGCTGCATTCACAATTCTTATTCTCAGTCACATTCAGAGCTGCATTCACAATTCTTATTCTCAGTCACATTCAGAGCTGCATTCACAATTCTTATTCTCCAGTCACATCCAGAGCTGCAGTCACAATTCTTATTCTCCAGTCACATTCAGAGCTGCATTCACAATTCTTATTCTCCAGTCACGTCCAGAGCTGCATTCACAATTCTTATTCTCCAGTCACATCCAGAGCTGCATTCACAATTCTTATTTCCTGCTGCTGGCTTAACGTTGGGCCCTGCTGCCATGCATTGCAGGAGATATGGGAACATATTTATAATCAATAGTGCAATTTTTTTATGGGGTACATAGCAGAAAATAAAGCGTACACATTAATATACTGTCTGGACGTGACTGGAGTATAATAATTGTGACTGCAGCTTTGAACGTGACTGGAGTATAAGAATTGGAAAAGCAGATCTGGATGTGATTGGAATATAACAATTGAGAAAACCGTTCTCAACATGACTGAAGTATCAGAATTGTGAATGCAGCTTTGGATATGACTTGAGTATAAAATTTGTGAATGCAGCTTTGAATGTGAGCAGAGTATAAGAATTGAGAAAACAGTACTGGATGTGACTGAAGTATCAGAATATCAGAATTGTGAATGCGGTTTATGATATGACTGGAGTATAAAAATTGTGACTGCAGTTTGGAATGTGACTGGAGTTTAAGATTTGTGGATGCAGCTCTGGCTGTGACTGGAGCATAAAAAGGATAGAACTCAGCATAAGATTTGTAAAGTTGCTTAGTGTTATGTGTAGATTGAGGCTGCAGTGTAATAGTGGCGCAGGCAGTGAACACGTAATCAGACGCTGTGATGTTCCGGATTGGGGCGCTGACTGGTTTCCATGGATCTTGTTGGCGCTTCTTCTCATACTTTGGGTTTTGCAGCTTTTTTTCCCTAATTGTTTATACAAAAATGTAAAGATTGAAAAAAGGGAAGAATCAAAAAAAAACTTGATAAACAAATCCTGAGGCAGCAGCATGTGGGGTACAGGGGATCCTGAGGCAGCAGCATGTGGGGTACAGGGGATCCTGAGGCAGCAGCGTGTGGGGTACAGGGGATCCTGAGGCAGCAGCGTGTGGGGTACAGGGGATCCTGAGGCAGCAGCATGTGGGGTACAGGGGATCCTGAGGCAGCAGCATGTGGGGTACAGGGGATCCTGAGGCAGCAGCATGTGGGGTACAGGGGATCCTGAGGCAGCAGCGTGTGGGGTACAGGGGATCCTGAGGCAGCAGCGTGTGGGGGTGCAGAGGATCCTGAGGCAGGCAGTATGTGGGGTACAGGGGATCCTGAGGCAGCATGTGGGGTACAGGGGATCCTGAGGCAGCATGTGGGGTACAGGGGATCCTGAGGCAGCATGTGGGGTACAGGGGATCCTGAGGCAGCATGTGGGGTACAGAGGATCCTGAGGCAGCAGCATGTGGGGTACAGGGGATCCTGAGGCAGCAGCATGTGGGGTACAGAGGATCCTGAGGCAGCAGCATGTGGGGTACAGAGGATCCTGAGGCAGCAGCATGTGGGGTACAGGGGATCCTGAGGCAGCATGTGGGGTACAGGGGATCCTGAGGCAGCATGTGGGGTACAGAAGATCCTGAGGCAGCAGCATGTGGGGTACAGGGGATCCTGAGGCAGCAGCATGTGGGGTACAGAGGATCCTGAGGCAGCAGCATGTGGGGTACAGAGGATCCTGAGGCAGCAGCATGTGGGGTACAGAGGATCCTGAGGCAGCAGCATGTGGGGTACAGGGGATCCTGAGGCAGCAGCATGTGGGGTACAGAGGATCCTGAGGCAGCAGCATGTGGGGTACAGAGGATCCTGAGGCAGCAGCATGTGGGGTACAGGGGATCCTGAGGCAGCAGCATGTGGGGTACAGAGGATCCTGAGGCAGCAGCATGTGGGGTACAGAGGATCCTGAGGCAGCAGTATGTGGGGAACAGAGGATCCTGAGGCAGCAGCATGTGGGGTACAGGGGATCCTGAGGCAGCAGCATGTGGGGTACAGGGGATCCTGAGGCAGCAGCATGTGGGGTACAGAGGATCCTGAGGCAGCAGCATGTGGGGTACAGGGGATCCTGAGGCAGCAGCATGTGGGGTACAGAGGATCCTGAGGCAGGCAGTATGTGGGGGTACCGTGTGCACAGCGCGTACCGGGGTCCCACATCCCATTACTGTATTCATACAGGGGTTATTAGGCCCCCAAAACACCAGGGCACCTGGTGTGACCCCATCCTCTGCACCCCTATATCTCCACCGCTGTCACACAGAAACAATCACGTTACCATTTACTCTTACCTGAAACATTAAAGCAAATTTCCGGTTATTTATTCCGTTTGCTGCGGAGCGCGGGGATTATTACGGGGATCATCCAGTCCTGATCATCACTGTAAAAAAAAGTTATTCCAAAGTTACAATTTCTTATGAGTTTCAAGATCTCTGCTTGTTGTCCATGAATTTGGAACATTCTTGATTACATAAAGGTGCTAGAAACTTGCCGTAACCTAAAACTTCTCACAGCTGAGGGTTTGTTACAGTGTAGGCAATGCCCTGTGAGCTAAACACAGTAGCAGCTCAAACAGGAATGGTTCCATTCACTGACAGTAATCAGAGATGATCAAAATATTTAGGAAATCAAACACAAGCCTGTTAGAAAGTTGCTTATTTACCAGGTCACCAAATTTCTCCTGGGGTTTTCATTCCTTTAAATGACAAGAAGCCGTGAGATGAGGCGATGACATTGCTGTGTGCATTGCTGCATGTGGGCTACTATGTGGACATTCTCATCTGACGACAGGAGTCTCTGCCCCTTGTGAACTCATCTCAGCAAAGGAAAGAGATTATAGGGGTAACATACATCAGACTGGCAGACGTAGGGAGCAGGGTGTGCAGGATATGTGTTTATAGGTGGGTGACCAGGTGACTAGAAAACGCACTCTTATAACTCAAAACATGGCTGACTAAGGTTACAACTTCCTGTCCTCGGTAGGAGGAGCAGCTCTGGAGCACAAACAGTTCACACGGCTGTCAGCTCTTTAATATGCAGCTGCTTCTTTTTCAAGGGACCAAAGGTAATTGGACAATTATCTCACAAGCTGTTTAATGGGCTATTCCCTCGTTAATTCATCATCAATTAAGCCGGTAAAAGGTCTAGAGTTGATTCCAGGTGCAGAATTTGCATTTGGAAGCTGTTGCTGTGAACCCGCAACATGAGGTCAAAGGATCTCTCAATGCAAGTGACACCGACCATCAATGAAGAAATCCATCAGAGAGAAGCACAAATGTCAGGAGCGGCCAAACCAACAGTCTGGTACATTCTTGGAAATAAAGAGCGCGTGTCAGAAGACGTCACTGGTGGGAGGAGCTGTGACCCCCACCGATCACTAGAATAAAGGGGCCACAGCACGGTATCGGTACCGGCTGATGTTCATGGATTCCCCTCCTCTCCCCCACACCCATCACAAATTTAACCACACATGATGTCACTGGCGTAATGAAGAGTTCTCCAACCAATCATAGTGCATTTTTTAAGCTGCTCCGGAAACATGAAAGCTGCACTGTGATTGGCCAATATTTCTATTAAACTTTTTTGATAAGTCAGACAAAAATTGTGTTGCAATCCTCACCTTTTCCTAGATCTCTGCTTACCGTTAGGGCATGGCTACACGTGGCGTATTTCTTCCGCAATTGTCCGCATCAATGCCGCACAGAATCTGCATTGCAGATTCTGTGGCGGATCTGCCCAAAATGTGCAGTAAATTGATGCGGACTGGCCGCTGCGTATTGAGGTGAAAGTTCTTCCCTTCGAGAGGAGGGACAGCACTTTCCCTAGTGAAAGTAAAAGAATTTCATACTTACCGGCCGTTGTCTTGGTGACGCGTCCCTCTTTCGGCATCCAGCCCGACCTCGCTGGATGACGCGGCAGTCCATGTGACCGCTGCAGCCTGTGATTGGCTGCAGCCTGTGCTTGGCTGCAGCCGTCACTTACACTGAAACGTCATCCTGGGAGGCCGGACTGGAGACAGACGCAGGGAGTTCTCGGTAAGTATGAACTTATATTTTTTTACAGATACATGTATATTGGGATCGGTAGTCACTGTCCAGGGTGCAGAAACAGTTACTGCCGATCGCTTAACTCTTTCAGCACCCTGGACAGTGACTATTTACTGACGTCTCCTAGCAACGCTCCCGTCATTACGGGAGCCCCATTGACTTCCTCAGTCTGGCTGTAGACCTAGAAATACATAGGTCCAGCCAGAATGAAGAAATGTCAAGTGAAAAAAGCAAGACGCATCCGCAGCACACATGACATGTGCATGACAGCTGCGGACTTCATTGCGGAAATTAGAATCTCCATTGAAGTCAATGGAGAAATTCCGCCATGAGTCCGCCACTGCTCCGCAACAGACAGAGCATGCTGCGGACACCAAATTCCGCTCCGCAGCCTATGCTCCGCAGCGGAATTTTCCGCCTCGTCTAAACGAAGCCTTCTAAAAAGAAGTGGGAGGCAATGGAGAAACGGCTCCGCTGCGGATTAACGCTGCGGAGTGTCCGCAGCGGAATTCCAAAGCAATTCCGCCACGTGGGGCTTTGCCCTTAGTGAATGCAAACATTCGTTGTTTACATCCAGAGGCTGAAAACCCCATCCTGACTTCATCCTGCTCACGCAGCAGGACAGCTCGTTACATGAGAGAGCTCTGATCCAGTTAGTAATCCATGCATGTGTGTGAGCAGTACTTAGGGTGGGATGGGAAGGGATTTCATCCTCTGCAGTTAAATAATTGTTTCCATTCACGGACAGCAAGCAGACATATAGTAAATGATGAGAAATTGCAACAAAGTCAATTAGGATATTGCAGAATTATTAAATAAACAGTAATAAGCATAACTCCCAACATCTGCATCCTAAATCATGGGATATGTAAAAAGGAGTTCACCATGGACAATTCCTACTTGTTATCAGGGATCCTGGGCCACCAGCGATCAGCTGTGATCTGTGGGTAAACCTGGCAGTAAGTGTTCAGTTTCCCTGCAGCGCCACCACAGGGGAGATGAAGAATTACAGTGTCCACTCATATTAATGAGTTACAGGACAGGACAGGTCCTCCAGAGACGCTCCGTGTAACCGCTCCACACTCTGGATCCTGAACAGCGGACCCCCCTCTATTACCCCAGAATTCAGTGGGCTTTTTACACTGGACAATCCCTTTAAGCTTTACACCTCCGGTTCCCCCAAGACAAGCAGATTGTGGGGCGCCCTGCTGTTGGGAGACCCCGTCAGTGAAATGAAGCATTATACTGCACCACTGACATCTATGGTCATCCATGGCTTCTATTGGACAATGACGCTCCTCCAGGATAATAGAGGGGGGGGGGGTCCCATGCCAGGACCGACCCCCATGTCCTCATAGCCTAATAGGGTCTTATATAGAAATTGGGACCCCTTTATTATAGCCGGTAGTGCGGTTGTCAGGGATGTGCCCACGTGTAGACGAATGAGGATAATACCAAAAATCCATTCCCTGAAATGAATCCTCTCCGTGTCTCTCCTCTCTAAGTCCTGCAGATCGTCTTCATTCTCCGCCATAAAGCGTCATATCAAAGATTACACGTTGCGATGAAGCGGCCGAGGTCGTCACAGTTGTCTCCCTGAATGTGAAGATTTACCCTCTCCTGTGTGTGTCATTCTGCAATACTGCAAATACCAAGATGTCACCCAGCTTTCCTAGGCTCCCGAATGACAAGCCTGCCTAGTTACACAGGGACGCAGCCGGGACTCCTCATTACACAGCTAAGCAGATCTGCCGTTCAGGAGTCTAGAAAAGCTGGGTGGCACCCGCTGTCTGCGCTGCTGGTGATCACATGACCCAGATCCGCTCCTATCTCCAGTATATGATGAAACGGTCGCAGAGCTCGTATCGGAGAAGTCCTCCTTACATGAACCAAAAAACATTGAAATATTTTATAAAAATCGAAAGCCCCGTCTGTCACGAAGGACATAAATTTAAAGGGTGTGTAGACTTCTGCAACCAGTTTTTTTTACAGTGCTCCAATGCATCTAAAATAAAAAAACGTCAGCAACTTTGCAAATAGTCAAGTGTAAAAATGTCCTACCGTTTTGTGTATACAGCTCCTATGCAGGCCTATGTGTTTCTATGGTTACAGACTACTGGATAAAGAAGAGAAGTTTACTAGGGTTTTTTTTTCTTTCTTCTGCGGGTGGGCCGAGGTCCAGGCTCCCACGTGAAGCAATCTTGTCAGAATCCTTGTATCCTGAGAGGTGTAATTGTTCCCGTTTCCTTGTATTGATCGCCAGTGATGAAGATCCGTATCTCTGTCTTGAGGTGGTCACGTAATTAAAAAATCTATAGGTCATACACCGGGGGGGTCTCCGCGGACTGGAATAACACAGATCAGATCTGCAGAGGAAAATCAATCAGACTGACACGTGGGGTGTGGTGGATGACATATACAGGGAAATGAATTGCTATTGTTTTATGTTATCAGCCAGTTGAGGATAGGAACGGGATGACTGCACCTAACCCTCCACTCCACCGTCACACTTAATTTTACTGATTACTTCTACTTTGCTTTACTTGTCTTGTACTGATCCTGAGTTTCATCATATCTTATGCTCTAGTCAGAACCAAAGCTGCATTCACATTTCTGCTGGTTTCCTGTTAGCTCTCAGGCTGCAGGACCTCCCAATGTCTGACTGCTGTGACAAAATGTATACTTTGCAATAATTAGGGCACAGCAATCATAGCATGGGCAAAAGAAGCAACTTCTCTGGGGTCACCACCATTTAGGGGCCCCCTCCACACTATGCCCCCATGTAAGTCAGGCTGTGGGTGTTAGTATTATGTGGGTACTCTACGGCATTATTATGTAGGAATTATATGGTCATATTATGGGGACTTTTATGTGACTCTGAATGGCGGTATTATTCATGTTCTATTTTTTGCGATGTATAATGGCGGCGGTATTTCAAATTTTTGTCCTACCCAAAAAATGGATGCGTTGCCCCCGTACATATTTTGCCCAGGGAACTCCATCAATCCTCATCCGGCTGTACCCATAATGCATTGCAGAAGAGCGAAGCTCAGGTAAGGGGAATCTATCTGCACAGTACAGGCATATTCCACAAGGTAGAATTGTGAATGCAGCTTTGGTTGTGACTGGAGTGTAAGGCATGATGTAACTCAGGATCAGTCCAAGATAATATATATATATATATATATATATATATATATGTTTTATTAATTACCATACTTATATACATCTTTATCAGGTACAACTTCTGTTCCGACCCGGGCTGCCCCTGTGTCCTTGACCGATGACCTGGCTCCTGCAGGGGTCAGCGAGACCTCTGGCGTCCTTACAACAGCCATTGGGGGGACTTTCTCCCTTCCCCCACCCCTCAGTACATTGACGCCTCCATCTCCAGCACCAACAGGAGGCCCGGGACCCTCGGCTGAAGGGGAGGAAGAGACAACGACCACTCTGATCACCACCACCACCGTAACGACCGTGCACAGCCCGGGTGAGGACGATGCGTATGGACATGTTACTCAAATCAACGTAAATGAGAAGTCTTCAGCCGTTCAGAAACTACAACTCCCAGCATACCCTGACAGCCACATGCTGGGAGCTGTAGTTTCACAGCTGCTGGAGAGCCACTGGTTGAAGACCTCTACATGCGGCCATACATCCTTGACGTATACCTCCCAACATTTCAATCCCAATTTTTGGGACTGTTTATAGCCCCGCCTTGATTCGCCCAGGAACGCCCTCTTCTGTCTTATTTGCATTAGCTCCACCCCCTTGAGGGCCGTTTTGCTGGTTCGGAGATTTGTAGACGACCTGTATATTGGGAATTCTCGGGCCTAATTTTCCGTCTCCTTCATTCCAGTTCTCTGTAACAATAACATCTCGGAGCTGGAAGGAATCCTGGAGGCTCCTGAATACTCCGGGGGAAGTTTCTTTGGAGGCTTGGACTGTACATACAGCGTGTCCGTGTACCTGGGGTATGGAGTGGAAATCGGGGTGAGTGTGTTCCGTTATAGGGTCTCTTTAGAATATACCCCAAAAATGTAAACACTCGCCCTTAAGTTATATTAAAAATCCTCTGTAGCCGGGTGACCACCAATATGTCCGCCATTACAGCCAACGCAGGGTAGTCACTCAGATTTCCCACAATTCTAACAGCAAATCTGCCCTGGAAACTATTCCAGGCCCAAAATTTACAGGGGATTTGAGGGTTTTTTATTCGGGGGACCTTAAAATTTTAAAATACTTGTTTAACTGTTTCCCAACATTATGAGAAATGTTAATAAAATTAATTACCGGTGAAATTTCCAGGTGGAAAAGCTGAACCTGTCCAAAGAGGAGGCATTGAGCGTGGAGGGTTTAGAACAAGACCACCGCTTCCTGCTAGCCAATGAAACGCTAATGGCTGAGGGTCAGGTGATTCGCAGTCCAACCAATCACATTGCAGTAAGATTCCAGACATACCGCGCCACCAGCCCTGGAGCATTTAAGTTGCGTTACCAAGGTAACCATATTAAGCATTGCCCCTCCCTGGTTGTCATAGTAATCACTGTCCCAATATTACATTATTGGAAAATTGCATATAGGGGGCAGTATTATAGTAGTTATATTTTTGTATATAGGAGCAGTATTATTGTAGTTATATTCTTGTATATAGGAGGCAGTATTATAGTAGTTATATTCTTGTATATAGGGGCAGTATTATAGTAGTTATATTCTTGTATATAGGGGGCAGTATTATAGTAGTTATATTCTTGTATATAGAAGCAGTATTATAGTAGTTATATTCTTGTATATAGGGGCAGTATTATAGTAGTTATATTCTTGTATATAGGGGCAGTATTATAGTAGTTATATTCTTGTATATAGTGAGCAGTATTATAGTAGTTATATTCTTGTATATAGGAGCAGTATTATAGTAGTTATATTCTTGTATATAGGGGGCAGTATTATAGTAGTTATATTCTTGTATATAGGAGCAGTATTATAGTAGTTATATTCTTGTATATAGGGGGCAGTATTATAGTAGTTATATTCTTGTATATAGGGAGCAGTATTATAGTAGTTATATTCTTGTATATAGGAGGCAGTATTATAGTAGTTATATTCTTGTATATAGGGGGCATTATTATAGTAGTTATATTCTTGTATATAGGGGGCAGTATTATAGTAGTTATATTCTTGTATATAGGGACAGAATTATAGTAGTTATATTCTTGTATATAGGAGCAGTATTATAGTAGTTATATTCTTGTATATAGAGGGCAGTATTATAGTAGTTATATTCTTGTATATAGGAGGCAGTATTATAGTAGTTATATTCTTGTATATAGGGGCAGTATTATAGTAGTTATATTCTTGTATATAGGGGCATTATTATAGTAGTTATATTCTTGTATATAGGGGGCATTATTATAGTAGTTATATTCTTGTATATAGGAGCAGTATTATAGTAGTTATATTCTTGTATATAGGGGGCATTATTATGGTAGTTATATTCTTGTATATAGGGGCAGTATTATAGTAGTTATATTCTTGTATATAGGGGCAGTATTATAGTAGTTATATTCTTGTATATAGGGGGCATTATTATAGTAGTTATATTCTTGTATATAGGAGCAGTATTATAGTAGTTATATTCTTGTATATAGGGGGTAGTATTATAGTAGTTATATTCTTGTATATAGGGGGCAGTATTATAGTAGTTATATTCTTGTATATAGGAGCAGTATTATAGTAGTTATATTCTTGTATATAGGGGACAGTATTATAGTAGTTATATTCTTGTATATAGGAGCAGTATTATAGTAGTTATATTCTTGTATATAGGGGCAGTATTATAGTAGTTATATTCTTGTATATAGGGGGTAGTATTATAGTAGTTATATTCTTGTATATAGGGGGCAGTATTATAGTAGTTATATTCTTGTATATAGGGGGCAGTATTATAGTAGTTATATTCTTGTATATAGAGGGCAGTATTATAGTAGTTATATTCTTGTATATAGGGGGCAGTATTATAGTAGTTATATTCTTGTATATACGAGCAGTATTATAGTAGTTATATTCTTGTATATAGGGGGCATTATTATAGTAGTTATATTCTTGTATATAGGGGGCAGTATTATAGTAGTTATATTCTTGTATATAGGAGCAGTATTATAGTAGTTATATTCTTGTATATAGGGGCAGTATTATAGTAGTTATATTCTTGTATATAGGGGGCAGTATTATAGTAGTTATATTCTTGTATATAGGGGCAGTATTATAGTAGTTATATTCTTGTATATAGGGGGCAGTATTATAGTAGTTATATTCTTGTATATAGGGGGCAGTATTATAGTAGTTATATTCTTGTATATAGGGGGCAGTATTATAGTAGTTATATTCTTGTATATACGAGCAGTATTATAGTAGTTATATTCTTGTATATACGAGCAGTATTATAGTAGTTATATTCTTGTAAATAGGAGCAGTATTATAGTAGTTATATTCTTGTATATAGGGGGTAGTATTATAGTAGTTATATTCTTGTAAATAGGAGCAGTATTATAGTAGTTATAGTCTTGTATATAGGGGGTAGTATTATAGTAGTTATATTCTTGTATATAGGGGGCAGTATTATAGTAGTTATATTCTTGTATATAGGGGCAGTATTATAGTAGTTATATTCTTGTATATAGGGAGCAGTATTATAGTAGTTATATTCTTGTATATAGGGGCAGTATTATAGTAGTTATATTCTTGTATATAGGGAGCAGTATTATAGTAGTTATATTCTTGTATATAGGGACAGTATTATAGTAGTTATATTCTTGTATATAGGGGCAGTATTATAGTAGTTATATTCTTGTATATAGGGAGCAGTATTATAGTAGTTATATTCTTGTATATAGGGAGCAGTATTATAGTAGTTATATTCTTGTATATAGGGGGTAGTATTATAGTAGTTATATTCTTGTATATAGGGAGCAGTATTATAGTAGTTATATTCTTGTATATAGGAGCAGTATTATAGTACTTATATTCTTGTATATAGGGACAGTATTATAGTAGTTATATTCTTGTATATAGTGGGCAGTATTATAGTAGTTATATTCTTGTATATAGGGGGCAGTATTATAGTAGTTATATTCTTGTATATAGGAGCAGTATTATAGTAGTTATATTCTTGTATATAGGGGGCAGTATTATAGTAGTTATATTCTTGTATATAGGGGGCAGTATTATAGTAGTTATATTCTTGTATATAGGGGGCAGTATTATAGTAGTTATATTCTTGTATATAGGGGGCAGTATTATAGTAGTTATATTCTTGTATATAGGGGGCAGTATTATAGTAGTTATATTCTTGTATACAGGGAGCAGTATTATAGTAGTTATATTCTTGTATATCGGGGGCAGTATTATAATAGTTATATTCTTGTATGTAGGGGCAGTATTATAGTAGTTATATTCTTGTATATAGTGGGCAGTATTATAGTAGTTATATTCTTGTATATAGGGGCAGTATTATAGTAGTTATATTCTTGTATATAGGAGCAGTATTATAGTAGTTATATTCTTGTATATAGGGGGCAGTATTATAGTAGTTATATTCTTGTACATAGGGGGCAGTATTATAGTAGTTATATTCTTGTATATAGGGGGCAGTATTATAGTAGTTATATTCTTGTATATAGGGGGCAGTATTATAGTAGTTATATTCTTGTATATAGGGGGCAGTTATATTCTTGTATATAGGAGCAGTATTATAGTAGTTATATTCTTGTATATAGGAGCAGTATTATAGTAGTTATATTCTTGTATATAGGTGGCAGTATTATAGTAGTTATATTCTTGTATATAGGGGGCAGTATTATAGTAGTTATATTCTTGTATATAGGGGGCAGTATTATAGTAGTTATATTCTTGTATATAGGGGCAGTATTATAGTAGTTATATTCTTGTATATAGGGGGCAGTATTATAGTAGTTATATTCTTGTATATAGGAGGGCAGTATTATAGTAGTTATATTCTTGTATATAGGAGGCAGTATTATAGTAGTTATATTCTTGTATATAGGAGCAGTATTATAGTAGTTATATTCTTGTATATAGGTGGCAGTATTATAGTAGTTAAATTCTTGTACATAGGGGGCAGTATTATAGTGGCTATATTCTTGTATATAGGAGGCAGTATTATAGCAGTTCTATTCTTGTATATAGGGGGCAGTATTATAGTAGTTATATTCTTGTACATAGGGGGCAGTATTATAGTAGTTATATTCTTGTATATAGGGGGCAGTATTATAGTCGTTATATTCTTGTATATAGGGGGCAGTATTATACTCGTTATATTCTTGTATATAGGGGGCAGTATTATAGTCGTTATATTCTTGTATATAGGGGCAGTATTATAGTAGTTATATTCTTGTATATAGGAGCAGTATTATAGTAGTTATATTCTTGTATATAGGGGCAGTATTATAGTAGTTATATTCTTGTATATAGGGGGCAGTATTATAGTAGTTATATTCTTGTACATAGGGGCAGTATTATAGTAGTTATATTCTTGTATATAGGGGGCAGTATTATAGTAGTTATATTCTTGTATATAGGGGCAGTATTATAGTAGTTATATCCTTGTACATAGGAGGCAGTATTATAGTAGTTATATTCTTGTATATAGGAGCAGTATTATAGTAGTTATATTCTTGTATATAGGGGCAGTATTATAGTCGTTATATACTTGTATATAGGGGCAGTATTATAGTAGTTATATTCTTGTATATAGGAGCAGTATTATAGTAGTTATATTCTTGTACATAGGGGCAGTATTATAGTAGTTATATTCTTGTATATAGGAGCAGTATTATAGTCGTTATATTCTTGTATATAGGGGCAGTATTATAGTAGTTATATTCTTGTACATAGGGGCAGTATTATAGTAGTTATATTCTTGTATATAGGGGGCAGTATTATAGTAGTTATATTCTTGTATATAGGAGCAGTATTATAGTAGTTATATTCTTGTATATAGGGGCAGTATTATAGTAGATATATTCTTGTATATAGGGGGCAGTATTATAGTAGTTATATTCTTGTATATAGGAGGCAGTATTATAGTAGTTATATTCTTGTATATAGGGGCAGTATTATAGTAGTTATATTCTTGTATATAGGGGGCAGTATTATAGTAGTTATATTCATGTATATAGGGGGCAGTATTATAGTAGTTACATTCTTGTATATAGGGAGCAGTATTATAGTAGTTATATTCTTGTATATAGGAGCAGTATTATAGTAGTTATATTCTTGTATATAGGGAGCAGTATTATAGTAGTTATATTCTTGTATATAGGAGCGGTATTATAGTAGTTATATTCTTGTATATAGGGGGCAGTATTATAGTAGTTATATTCTTGTATATAGGGGGCAGTATTATAGTAGTTATATTCTTGTATATAGGAGCAGTATTATAGTAGTTATATTCTTGTATATAGGGGCAGTATTATAGTCGTTATATACTTGTATATAGGGGCAGTATTATAGTAGTTATATTCTTGTATATAGGAGCAGTATTATAGTAGTTATATTCTTGTACATAGGGGCAGTATTATAGTAGTTATATTCTTGTATATAGGAGCAGTATTATAGTCGTTATATTCTTGTATATAGGGGCAGTATTATAGTAGTTATATTCTTGTACATAGGGGCAGTATTATAGTAGTTATATTCTTGTATATAGGGGGCAGTATTATAGTAGTTATATTCTTGTATATAGGAGCAGTATTATAGTAGTTATATTCTTGTATATAGGGGCAGTATTATAGTAGTTATATTCTTGTATATAGGGGGCAGTATTATAGTAGTTATATTCATGTATATAGGGGGCAGTATTATAGTAGTTACATTCTTGTATATAGGGAGCAGTATTATAGTAGTTATATTCTTGTATATAGGAGCAGTATTATAGTAGTTATATTCTTGTATATAGGGAGCAGTATTATAGTAGTTATATTCTTGTATATAGGAGCGGTATTATAGTAGTTATATTCTTGTATATAGGGGGCAGTATTATAGTAGTTATATTCTTGTATATAGGGGGCAGTATTATAGTAGTTATATTCTTGTATATAGGGGGCAGTATTATAGTAGTTAGTCTTGTATATAGGAGCAGTATTATAGTAGTTATATTCTTGTATATAGGAGCAGTATTATAGTAGTTAGATTCTTGTATATAGGGAGCAGTATTATAGCAGTTATATTCTTGTATATAGGGTCAGTATTATAGTAGTTGTATTCTTGTATATAGGGACAGTATTATAGTAGTTGTATTCTTGTATATAGGGGGCAGTATTATAGTAGTTATATTCTTGTATATAGGGGGCAGTATTATAGTAGTTATATTCTTGTATATAGGGGGCAGTATTATAGTAGTTATAGTCTTGTATATAGGGGCAGTATTATAGTAGTTATATTCTTGTATATAGGGGGCAGTATTATAGTAGTTATAGTCTTGTATATAGGGTGCAGTATTATAGTAGTTATATTCTTGTATATAGGGGCAGTATTATAGTAGTTATATTCTTGTATATAGGGGGCAGTATTATAGTAGTTATATTCTTGTATATAGGAGCAGTATTATAGTAGTTAGATTCTTGTATATAGGGAGCAGTATTATAGTAGTTATATTCTTGTATATATGGTCAGTATTATAGTAGTTGTATTCTTGTATATAGGGACAGTATTATAGTAGTTATATTCTTGTCCACAGGGGGCAGTATTATAGTAGTTATATTCTTGTATATAGGAGCAGTATTATAGTAGTTAGATTCTTGTATATAGGGACAGTATTATAGTAGTTATATTCTTGTATATAGGAGCAGTATTATAGTAGTTATATTCTTGTATATAGAGGGTAGTATTATAGTAGTTATATTCTTGTATATAGAGGCAGTATTATAGTAGTTATATTCTTGTATATAGGGGGCAGTATTATAGTAGTTATATTCCTGTATATAGGAGCAGTATTATAGTAGTTATATTCTTGTATATAGGAGGCAGTATTATAGTAGTTATATTCTTGTATACAGGAGCAGTATTATAGTAGTTATATTCTTGTATATAGGGGCAGTATTATAGTAGTTATATTCTTGTATATAGGGAGTAGTATTATAGTAGTTATATTCTTGTATATAGGGGGCAGTATTATAGTAGTTATATTCCTGTATATAGGAGCAGTATTATAGTAGTTATATTCTTGTATATAGGAGGCAGTATTATAGTAGTTATATTCTTGTATACAGGAGCAGTATTATAGTAGTTAGATTCTTGTATATAGGGAGCAGTATTATAGTAGTTATATTCTTGTATATAGGGAGAAGTATTATAGTAGTTATATTTTTGTATATAGGGGGCAGTATTATAGTAGTTATATTCTTGTATATAGGGGGCAGTATTATAGTAGTTATATTCTTGTATACAGGGTCAGTATTATAGTAGTTGTATTCTTGTATATAGGGACAGTATTATAGTAGTTATATTCTTGTCCACAGGGGGCAGTATGTTGTTATTTGTCAGGAAAATGGCTGAATGTGCTTTTTAAGTGAACACCAGTTGTCTTCTTTATAGCTTATGTCCTTAGCTGTGTATTTCCTCCTCGACCTGAGAATGGAGAAGTCACTGTTACAGACCTCCACCCTGGAGGATCCGCCAACTTTCACTGTGCTCCTGGATTCACACTTAAAGGTGCAGATTCCCTGGTTTGTCTGAACATCACGCGTCCTGTGTGGAGTGGAAAGCCTCCGGCCTGCACAGGTGAGACAATGTGGCTGAGGGTGTGCAGAAAATGGAGAGGGAGGGCACAACATCCTAATATTTGTCTTGTTAGAAAAGGTAATGGTTATTAATCTGTCTCACATTGGGTAAGGGTTGGGACATTATTTCTAGGTGGCTGGTGAATGCCAATAAGTAAAATTCGACTTTTACATTTACAAATCTGCCAGTTTCATGCTGCAGAATATCACGTCTCACTGCTGCCCCCTGCTGTTCAGTGTCTGTACATTGTGCACTCTGCTGTGGTGAATGCTTTCCTGTAGTTCTGTGATAGTGTTTACTCCACCAGCGCATGCTACATAAAAACAATAATACAATATAATATAGTACCGGGTTAGGCAGCCAGCGGCATGTTGTAAGATGTACAGGAGGGGTGGTATTTTATTTTAATCTAATAGTATAGGATTGACTTTGAGCTACATTTAAAATAAAATACAATTTTAATCTATTACTTATCCTGTACTGATCCTGAGTTACATCCTGTATTATACTCCAGAGCTGCACTCGCTATTCTGCTGGTGGAGTCAATGTGTACATACATTACATTACTTATCCTGTACTGATCCTGAGGTACATCCTGTATTATACTCCAGAGCTGCACTCACTATTCTGCTGGTGCAGTCACTTTGTACATACATTACATTACTTGTCCTGTACTGATCCTGAGTTATATCCTGTATTATACTCCAGAGCTGCCCTCACTATTCTGCTGGTGGAGTCACTGTGTACATACATTACATTACTTATCCTGTACTGATCCTGAGTTACATCCTGTATTATACTCCAGAGCTGCACTCACTATTCTGCTGGTGGAGTCTCTGTGTACATACATTACATTACTTACCCTGTACTGATCCTGAGTTACATCCTGTATTATACTCCAGAGCTGCACTCACTATTCTGCTGGTGGAGTCACTGTGTACATACATTACATTACTTATCCTGTACTGATCCTGAGTTATATCCTGTATTATACTCCAGAGCTGCACTCACTATTCTGCTGGTGGAGTCACTGTGTACATACATCACTTATCCTGTACTGATCCTGAGTTACATCCTGTATTATACTCCAGAGCTACACTCACTATTCTGCTGGTGGAGTCACTATGCCCATACATTACATTACTTATCCTGTACTGATCCTGAGTTACATCCTGTATTATACTCCAGAGCTGCCCTCACTATTCTGCTGGTGGAGTCACTGTGTACATTACATTACTTATCCTGTACTGATCCTGAGTTACATCCTGTATTATACTCCAGAGCTGCACTCACTATTCTGCTGGTGGAGTCACTGTGTACATACATTACATTACTTATCCTGTACTGATCCTGAGTTATATCCTGTATTATACTCCAGAGCTGCACTCACTATTCTGCTGGTGGAGTCACTGTGTACATACATTACATTACTTATCCTGTACTGATCCTGAGTTATATCCTGTATTATACTCCAGAGCTGCACTCACTATTCTGCTGGTGGGGTCACTGTGTATATACATTACATTACTTATCCTGTACTGATCCTGAGTTATATCCTGTATTATACTCCAGAGCTGCACTCACTATTCTGCTGGTGGAGTCACTGATTTATCGCCTGTTTTATGTCTGTCTACATACAGGTTAGCTGTCTCCCATATTAAAAAAAATAAGTATTCGGCACACAAGTATGAAGCTGAAGAAATCTACATTTATTTAGAATTTACGTGAAGTCAATATATTTTCTAATAATTGTTTACATTGTTCCTACAGTGTCTGATGAAGGTCATTTACGACCGAAACGTCGCACTAAGCCACTGGCATTGTAATTAAAATAAAAACACGTTTTCTTCAGCTTCATACTTCTGTGCCGAATACTTGTTTTTGTTACAATTGGGTTGGGACCCTATTCGGTCTGGTGTGATCTGAACCAGTACGTGTCTCCAATATTAATTAGCAGAATTGTGAGTGCAGCTCTGTAGGCTGTAACTCAGGATCGGGTATTGAGGTGATGTTTGAGTAACAGGTTGTTATATTTTTTATTCAGCAACCTGCGGCGGTGTTATACGTAATGCCACAGTTGGACGTATCGTATCTCCTGATGTCACTGCGCACCATGGAAACAATCTGAGCTGCCATTGGTTGATTGAGGCGTCCGAGGGACAGCGGCTTCACCTACACTTTGAGAGGGTCTCCCTAGATGAGGACAATGACAGGTCAGTGACCGCCTAATGTGTCTCCCCCCTCAGCACCCATCATGTGCTTTATGTGTCACTCTCTTCAAGGCAGTGACACCTCTTTTTCTGCATATTCTCTCCCTATATGCCCCCTCTGTCACCCTCCACCCTCTATAGGTTCTCCTCCTCCTCACACCTTGTATGTCTTCTCTCTCCATAGGTTGGTTGTTCACTCTGGAAGCTCCACATTGTCCCCCCTCATCTATGATTCTGATATAGACGATGCCCCGGAGAGGGGTCTCCTGAGTGACGCCCAGTCCCTGTACATCGAGCTTGTCTCTGAGAATCCAGCTGTCCCCCTGCTGCTCAGCCTGCGCTATGAAGGTGACTACAGTGGCAGCATTTTGTTTCTCTGTATCTTGTGCTGCTCTTTGTCTATTACTCCAGTCACATCCAAAGCTGCAGTCACAATTCTGCTGTTTACCACTTTAAATCCCTAATGTACCATTGGACATCCCAACATTTTAGGTGAAATCCCATGATGCCTTGCACTGATTTTCCACATCAGACTAATGTACGTTGATAGGAATAAACAATACATCTCCCACAACGCTGTACATAAGAACATACTGAACAAGCAGGAAGAAGCAGTGAGGTCAAGTTTCCTGAGAGCTAACAGCATATCAGCAGAACTGTGATGCAGCTCTGAATGTGATTGGAGTAGAACAGATGATTGTTACTCTTATGGTGGTAATCTCTACATGAGCCCCCTCTAGTGGTCAGGTCATGTCTCTCTCCTTATTTCTCTGCAGTGTTCTCGGAGACTCGATGTTATGAACCGTTCCTGGCTCATGGTAACTTCAGCACCACAGACCCTCTCTTCTCCCCGGGGACCCTGGTCTCTTTCTCGTGTAATGCCGGGTACATGCTGGAACAGGGACCCCCAGTCATAGAGTGTGTGGACCCCACAGACCCTCACTGGAATGAGAGCGAACCTGTTTGCAAAGGTAAGAGACCTCCACATTCTCCCCATAATGACGAGAGCTCCAACAAGCAGCGCCTCAAACAGGACAATTATTTCATGAACACTTTCCCTGGAGTTTTACTTTAAAGACTTCACATCAGATTTATAGCTTATTCTTCATTGAGCGTGAGACGTGTGTTCTGGGTCCAACATCTACACAGGCGAGGGCCCTGCAACCGATTTGTGCTTTCCTTTATATATTGGATTCCAGGGTTTCAACAAATGGATTCGGCTTCTTTAAGGAAACAAATTTGTAGAGTTTAAATATAATATAAAAGTTTTAGTTGTTAGTGTCCAGATAAATAGTGCTGTATAGTGTCCAGATAAATAATGCTGTATAGTGTCCAGATAAATAGCGCTGTATAGTGTCCAGATAAATAGTGCTGTATAGTGTCCAGATAAATAGTGCTGTATAGTGTCCAGATAAATAGTGCTGTATAGTGTCCAGATAAATAGCGCTGTATAGTGTCCAGATAAATAGTGCTGTACAGTGTCCAGATAAATAGTGCTGTATAGTGTCCAGATAAATAGTGCTGTATAGTGACCAGATAAATAGTGCTGTATAGTGTCCAGATAAATAGTGCTGTATAGTGTCCAGATAAATAGTGCTGTATAGTGTCCAGATAAATAGTGCTGTATAGTGTCCAGATAAATAGTGCTGTATAGTGTCCAGATAAATAGCGCTGTATAGTGTCCAGATAAATAGTGCTGTACAGTGTCCAGATAAATAGTGCCGTACAGTGTCCAGATAAATAGTGCTGTATAGTGTCCAGATAAATGGTGCTGTATAGTGTCCAGATAAATAGTGCTGTATAGTGTCCAGATAAATAGTGCTGTATAGTGTCCGGATAAATAGTGCTGTATAGTATCCGGATAAATAGTGCTGTATAGTGTCCAGATAAATAATGCTGTATAGTGTCCAGATAAATAGTGCTGTATAGTGTCCAGATAAATAGTGCTGTATAGTGTCCAGATAAATAGTGCTGTATAGTGTCCAGATAAATAGTGCTGTATAGTGTCCAGATAAATAGTGCTGTATAGTGTCCAGATAAATAGTGCTGTATAGTGTCCAGATAAATAGTGCTGTATAGTGTCCAGATAAATAGTGCTGTACAGTGTCCAGATAAATAGTGCTGTATAGTGTCCAGATAAATAGTGCTGTATAGTGTCCAGATAAATAGTGCTGTATAGTGTCCAGATAAATAGTGCTGTATAGTGTCCAGATAAATAGTGCTGTACAGTGTCCAGATAAATAGTGCTGTATAGTGTCCAGATAAATAGTGCTGTACAGTGTCCAGATAAATAGTGCTGTACAGTGTCCAGATAAATAGTGCTGTACAGTGTCCAGATAAATAGTGCTGTACAGTGTCCAGATAAATAGTGCTGTACAGTGTCCAGATAAATAGTGCTGTACAGTGTCCAGATAAATAATGCTGTATAGTGTCCGGATAAATAGTGCTGTACAGTGTCCAGATAAATAGTGCTGTATAGTGTCCAGATAAATAGTGCTGTATAGTGTCCAGATAAATAGTGCTGTACAGTGTCCAGATAAATAGTGCTGTACAGTGTCCAGATAAATAGTGCTGTACAGTGTCCGGATAAATAGTGCTGTACAGTGTCCGGATAAATAGTGCTGTATAGTGTCCAGATAAATAGTGCTGTATAGTGTCCAGATAAATAGTGCTGTATAGTGTCCAGATAAATAGTGCTGTACAGTGTCCAGATAAATAGTGCTGTATAGTGTCCAGATAAATAGTGCTGTATAGTGTCCAGATAAATAGTGCTGTATAGTGTCCAGATAAATAGTGCTGTACAGTGTCCAGATAAATAGTGCTGTACAGTGTCCAGATAAATAGTGCTGTATAGTGTCCGGATAAATAGTGCTGTACAGTGTCCAGATAAATAGTGCTGTATAGTGTCCAGATAAATAGTGCTGTATAGTGTCCAGATAAATAGTGCTGTATAGTGTCCAGATAAATAGTGCTGTACAGTGTCCAGATAAATAGTGCTGTATAGTGTCCAGATAAATAGTGCTGTATAGTGTCCAGATAAATAGTGCTGTACAGTGTCCAGATAAATAGTGCTGTACAGTGTCCAGATAAATAGTGCTGTATAGTGTCCAGATAAATAGCGCTGTATAGTGTCCAGATAAATAGCGCTGTACAGTGTCCAGATAAATAGCGCTGTACAGTGTCCGGATAAATAGCGCTGTACAGTGTCCGGATAAATAGCGCTGTATAGTGTCCGGATAAATAACGCTGTACAGTGTCCGGATAAATAGCGCTGTACAGTGTCCGGATAAATAGCGCTGTATAGTGTCCGGATAAATAGCGCTGTATAGTGTCCGGATAAATAGCGCTGTATAGTGTCCGGATAAATAGTGCTGTATAGTGTCCAGATAAATAGTGCTGTATAGTGTCCAGATAAATAGTGCTGTACAGTGTCCAGATAAATAGTGCTGTACAGTGTCCAGATAAATAGTGCTGTACAGTGTCCAGATAAATAGTGCTGTACAGTGTCCAGATAAATAGTGCTGTATAGTGTCCAGATAAATAGTGCTGTATAGTGTCCAGATAAATAGTGCTGTATAGTGTCCAGATAAATAGTGCTGTATAGTGTCCAGATAAATAGTGCCGTAGTGTCCAGATAAATAGTGCCGTACAGTGTCCAGATAAATAGTACTGTATAGTGTCCAGATAAATAGTGCTGTATAGTGTCCAGATAAATAGTGCCGTACAGTGTCCAGATAAATAGTACTGTATAGTGTCCAGATAAATAGTACTGTATAGTGTCCAGATAAATAGTACTGTATAGTGTCCAGATAAATAGTGCTGTATAGTGTCCAGATAAATAGTGCCGTACAGTGTCCAGATAAATAGTACTGTACAGTGTCCAGATAAATAGTGCCGTATAGTGTCCAGATAAATAGTGCCGTATAGTGTCCGGATAAATAGTGCCGTATAGTGTCCGGATAAATAGTGCCGTATAGTGTCCGGATAAATAATGCCGTATAGTGTCCAGATAAATAGTGCCGTATAGTGTCCAGATAAATAGTGCCGTACAGTGTCCAGATAAATAGTGCTGTATAGTGTCCAGATAAATAGTGCTGTATAGTGTCCAGATAAATAGTGCTGTATAGTGTCCAGATAAATAGTGCTGTATAGTGTCCAGATAAATAGTGCTGTATAGTGTCCAGATAAATAATGCTGTATAGTGTCCAGATAAATAGTGCTGTATAGTGTCCAGATAAATAATGCTGTATAGTGTCCAGATAAATAGTGCTGTATAGTGTCCAGATAAATAGTGCTGTACAGTGTCCAGATAAATAGTGCTGTACAGTGTCCAGATAAATAGTGCTGTATAGTGTCCAGATAAATAGTGCTGTATAGTGTCCAGATAAATAGTGCTGTATAGTGTCCAGATAAATAGGGCTGTATAGTGTCCAGATAAATAGCACTGTATAGTGTCCAGATAAATAGTACTGTATAGTGTCCAGATAAATAGTGCTGTATAGTGTCCAGATAAATAGTGCTGTATAGTGTCCAGATAAATAGTGCTGTATAGTGTCCAGATAAATAGTGCTGTATAGTGTCCGGATAAATAGTGCTGTACAGTGTCCGGATAAATAGTGCTGTATAGTGTCCGGATAAATAGTGCTGTATAGTGTCCAGATAAATAGTGCTGTACAGTGTCCGGATAAATAGTGCTGTATAGTGTCCGGATAAATAGTGCTGTATAGTGTCCGGATAAATAGTGCTGTATAGTGTCCGGATAAATAGTGCTGTACAGTGTCCAGATAAATAGTGCTGTATAGTGTCCAGATAAATAGTGCTGTACAGTGTCCGGATAAATAGTGCTGTATAGTGTCCAGATAAATAGTGCTGTACAGTGTCCAGATAAATAGTGCTGTATAGTGTCCAGATAAATAGTGCTGTATAGTGTCCAGATAAATAGTGCTGTATAGTGTCCAGATAAATAGTGCTGTATAGTGTCCAGATAAATAGTGCTGTATAGTGTCCAGATAAATAGTGCTGTATAGTGTCCAGATAAATAGTGCTGTATAGTGTCCAGATAAATAGTGCTGTATAGTGTCCAGATAAATAGTGCTGTACAGTGTCCGGATAAATAGTGCTGTACAGTGTCCAGATAAATAGTGCTGTACAGTGTCCAGATAAATAGTGCTGTACAGTGTCCAGATAAATAGTGCTGTATAGTGTCCAGATAAATAGTGCTGTATAGTGTCCAGATAAATAGTGCTGTATAGTGTCCAGATAAATAGTGCTGTACAGTGTCCAGATAAATAGTGCTGTATAGTGTCCAGATAAATAATGCTGTACAGTCTCCAGATAAATAGTGCTGTATAGTGTCCAGATAAATAATGCTGTACAGTGTCCAGATAAATAGTGCTGTATAGTGTCCAGATAAATAGTGCTGTATAGTCTCCAGATAAATAGTGCTGTATAGTGTCCGGATAAATAATGCTGTACAGTCTCCAGATAAATAGTGCTGTATAGTGTCCAGATAAATAGTGCTGTATAGTGTCCAGATAAATAGTGCTGTACAGTGTCCAGATAAATAGTGCTGTATAGTGTCCAGATAAATAGTGCTGTACAGTCTCCAGATAAATAGTGCTGTATAGTGTCCAGATAAATAGTGATAAATAGTGCTGTATAGTGTCCGGATAAATAATGCTGTACAGTCTCCAGATAAATAGTGCTGTATAGTGTCCAGATAAATAGTGCTGTACAGTGTCCAGATAAATAGTGCTGTACAGTGTCCAGATAAATAGTGCTGTATAGTGTCCGGATAAATAGTGCTGTACAGTGTCCAGATAAATAGTGCTGTATAGTGTCCAGATAAATAGTGCTGTATAGTGTCCAGATAAATAGTGCTGTATAGTGTCCAGATAAATAGTGCTGTACAGTCTCCAGATAAATAGTGCTGTATAGTGTCCAGATAAATAGTGCTGTATAGTGTCCAGATAAATAGTGCTGTATAGTGTCCAGATAAATAGTGCTGTATAGTGTCCAGATAAATAGTGCTGTATAGTGTCCAGATAAATAGTGCTGTACAGTGTCCAGATAAATAGTGCTGTACAGTGTCCGGATAAATAGTGCTGTACAGTGTCCGGATAAATAGTGCTGTATAGTGTCCAGATAAATAGTGCTGTACAGTGTCCAGATAAATAGTGCTGTACAGTGTCCAGATAAATAGTGCTGTATAGTGTCCAGATAAATAGTGCTGTATAGTGTCCAGATAAATAGTGCTGTACAGTGTCCAGATAAATAGTGCTGTACAGTGTCCAGATAAATAGTGCTGTACAGTGTCCGGATAAATAGTGCTGTACAGTGTCCGGATAAATAGTGCTGTACAGTGTCCGGATAAATAGTGCTGTACAGTGTCCGGATAAATAGTGCTGTACAGTGTCCGGATAAATAGTGCTGTATAGTGTCCGGATAAATAGTGCTGTATAGTGTCCAGATAAATAGTGCTGTACAGTGTCCAGATAAATAGTGCTGTACAGTGTCCAGATAAATAGTGCTGTATAGTGTCCAGATAAATAGTGCTGTATAGTGTCCAGATAAATAGTGCTGTACAGTGTCCAGATAAATAGTGCTGTACAGTGTCCAGATAAATAGTGCTGTACAGTGTCCAGATAAATAGTGCTGTATAGTGTCCAGATAAATAGTGCTGTACAGTGTCCGGATAAATAGTGCTGTATAGTGTCCAGATAAATAGTGCTGTATAGTGTCCAGATAAATAGTGCTGTATAGTGTCCAGATAAATAGTGCTGTATAGTGTCCAGATAAATAGTGCTGTACAGTGTCCAGATAAATAGTGCTGTACAGTGTCCAGATAAATAGTGCTGTATAGTGTCCAGATAAATAGTGCTGTATAGTGTCCAGATAAATAGTGCTGTACAGTGTCCGGATAAATAGTGCTGTATAGTGTCCAGATAAATAGTGCTGTATAGTGTCCAGATAAATAGTGCTGTATAGTGTCCAGATAAATAGTGCTGTACAGTGTCCAGATAAATAGTGCTGTATAGTGTCCAGATAAATAGTGCTGTATAGTGTCCAGATAAATAGTGCTGTACAGTCTCCGGATAAATAGTGCTGTATAGTGTCCAGATAAATAGTGCTGTACAGTGTCCAGATAAATAGTGCTGTACAGTGTCCAGATAAATAGTGCTGTACAGTCTCCAGATAAATAGTGCTGTATAGTGTCCAGATAAATAGTGCTGTATAGTGTCCAGATAAATAGTGCTGTATAGTGTCCAGATAAATAGTGCTGTATAGTGTCCAGATAAATAGTGCTGTATAGTGTCCAGATAAATAGTGCTGTATAGTGTCCAGATAAATAGTGCTGTATAGTGTCCAGATAAATAGTGCTGTATAGTGTCCAGATAAATAGTGCTGTATAGTGTCCAGATAAATAGTGCTGTACAGTGTCCGGATAAATAGTGCTGTATAGTGTCCAGATAAATAGTGCTGTATAGTGTCCAGATAAATAGTGCTGTACAGTGTCCAGATAAATAGTGCTGTACAGTGTCCGGATAAATAGTGCTGTATAGTGTCCGGATAAATAGTGCTGTATAGTGTCCGGATAAATAGTGCTGTACAGTGTCCGGATAAATAGTGCTGTACAGTGTCCAGATAAATAGTGCTGTATAGTGTCCAGATAAATAGTGCTGTATAGTGTCCAGATAAATAGTGCTGTATAGTGTCCAGATAAATAGTGCTGTATAGTGTCCAGATAAATAGTGCTGTATAGTGTCCAGATAAATAGTGCTGTATAGTGTCCAGATAAATAGTGCTGTATAGTGTCCAGATAAATAGTGCTGTACAGTGTCCAGATAAATAGTGCTGTACAGTCTCCAGATAAATAGTGCTGTACAGTGTCCAGATAAATAGTGCTGTAGTGTCCAGATAAATAGTGCTGTATAGTGTCCAGATAAATAGTGCTGTATAGTGTCCGGATAAATAATGCTGTACAGTGTCCGGATAAATAGTGCTGTATAGTGTCCAGATAAATAGTGCTGTATAGTGTCCAGATAAATAGTGCTGTATAGTGTCCAGATAAATAGTGCTGTATAGTGTCCAGATAAATAGTGCTGTATAGTGTCCAGATAAATAGTGCTGTATAGTGTCCAGATAAATAGTGCTGTACAGTGTCCAGATAAATAGTGCTGTATAGTGTCCGGATAAATAGTGCTGTACAGTCTCCAGATAAATAGTGCTGTACAGTGTCCAGATAAATAGTGCTGTATAGTGTCCAGATAAATAGTGCTGTATAGTGTCCAGATAAATAGTGCTGTATAGTGTCCAGATAAATAGTGCTGTATAGTGTCCAGATAAATAGTGCTGTATAGTGTCCAGATAAATAGTGCTGTATAGTGTCCAGATAAATAGTGCTGTATAGTGTCCAGATAAATAGTGCTGTATAGTGTCCGGATAAATAGTGCTGTACAGTCTCCAGATAAATAGTGCTGTACAGTGTCCAGATAAATAGTGCTGTATAGTGTCCAGATAAATAGTGCTGTATAGTGTCCAGATAAATAGTGCTGTATAGTGTCCAGATAAATAGTGCTGTATAGTGTCCAGATAAATAGTGCTGTATAGTGTCCAGATAAATAGTGCTGTATAGTGTCCAGATAAATAGTGCTGTATAGTGTCCAGATAAATAGTGCTGTATAGTGTCCAGATAAATAGTGCTGTATAGTGTCCAGATAAATAGTGCTGTATAGTGTCCAGATAAATAGCTCTGTATAGTGTCCGGATAAATAGTGTTGTATAGTGTCCAGATAAATAGTGCTGTATAGTGTCCAGATAAATAATGCTGTATAGTGTCCAGATAAATAGTGCTGTATAGTGTCCAGATAAATAGTACTGTATAGTGTCCAGATAAATAGCTCTGTATAGTGTCCAGATAAATAGTGCTGTATAGTGTCCAG
Source organism: Rhinoderma darwinii (assembly GCF_050947455.1). Lineage (NCBI taxonomy): Eukaryota > Metazoa > Chordata > Amphibia > Anura > Rhinodermatidae > Rhinoderma > Rhinoderma darwinii. The sequence goes on along the minus strand of NW_027461823.1, from coordinate 235,752 downwards.
ATAAATAGCTCTGTATAGTGTCCAGATAAATAGTGCTGTATAGTGTCCAGATAAATAGTGCTGTATAGTGTCCAGATAAATAGTGCTGTATAGTGTCCAGATAAATAGTGCTGTATAGTGTCCAGATAAATAGTGCTGTATAGTGTCCAGATAAATAGTGCTGTATAGTGTCCGGATAAATAGTGCTGTACAGTGTCCGGATAAATAGTGCTGTATAGTGTCCAGATAAATAGTGCTGTATAGTGTCCAGATAAATAGTGCTGTATAGTGTCCAGATAAATAGTGCTGTATAGTGTCCAGATAAATAGTGCTGTATAGTGTCCAGATAAATAGCTCTGTATAGTGTCCGGATAAATAGTGTTGTATAGTGTCCAGATAGTGCTGTATAGTGTCCAGATAAATAATGCTGTATAGTGTCCAGATAAATAGTGCTGTATAGTGTCCAGATAAATAGTACTGTATAGTGTCCAGATAAATAGTACTGTATAGTGTCCAGATAAATAGTGCTGTATAGTGTCCGGATAAATAGTGTTGTATAGTGTCCAGATAAATAGTGCTGTATAGTGTCCAGATAAATAGCTCTGTATAGTGTCCGGATAAATAGTGTTGTATAGTGTCCAGATAAATAGTGCTGTATAGTGTCCAGATAAATAATGCTGTATAGTGTCCAGATAAATAGTGCTGTATAGTGTCCAGATAAATAGTACTGTATAGTGTCCAGATAAATAGTGCTGTATAGTGTCCAGATAAATAGTGCTGTACAGTGTCCAGATAAATAGTGCTGTATAGTGTCCAGATAAATAATGCTGTATAGTGTCCAGATAAATAGTGCTGTATAGTGTCCAGATAAATAGTGCTGTATAGTGTCCAGATAAATAGTGCTGTACAGTGTCCAGATAAATAGTGCTGTACAGTGTCCAGATAAATAGTGCTGTACAGTGTCCAGATAAATAGTGCTGTACAGTGTCCAGATAAATAGCGCTGTATAGTGTCCGGATAAATAGTGCTGTATAGTGTCCAGATAAATAGTGCTGTATAGTGTCCAGATAAATAGTGCTGTATAGTGTCCAGATAAATAGTGCTGTATAGTGTCCAGATAAATAATGCTGTATAGTGTCCAGATAAATAGTGCTGTATAGTGTCCAGATAAATAGTGCTGTACAGTGTCCAGATAAATAGTGCTGTATAGTGTCCAGATAAATAGTGCTGTATAGTGTCCAGATAAATAGTGCTGTATAGTGTCCGGATAAATAGTGCTGTATAGTGTCCAGATAAATAGTGCTGTATAGTGTCCAGATAAATAGTGCTGTATAGTGTCCAGATAAATAGCTCTGTATAGTGTCCAGATAAATAGTGCTGTATAGTGTCCAGATAAATAGTGCTGTATAGTGTCCAGATAAATAGTGCTGTATAGTGTCCAGATAAATAGTGCTGTATAGTGTCCAGATAAATAGTGCTGTATAGTGTCCAGATAAATAATGCTGTATAGTGTCCAGATAAATAGTGCTGTATAGTGTCCAGATAAATAATGCTGTATAGTGTCCAGATAAATAGTGCTGTACAGTGTCCAGATAAATAGTGCTGTACAGTGTCCAGATAAATAGTGCTGTACAGTGTCCGGATAAATAGTGCTGTACAGTGTCCAGATAAATAGTGCTGTATAGTGTCCAGATAAATAGTGCTGTACAGTGTCCAGATAAATAATGCTGTATAGTGTCCAGATAAATAGTGCTGTATAGTGTCCAGATAAATAGTGCTGTACAGTGTCCGGATAAATAGTGCTGTATAGTGTCCAGATAAATAGTGCTGTATAGTGTCCAGATAAATAGCTCTGTATAGTGTCCAGATAAATAGTGCTGTACAGTGTCCAGATAAATAGTGCTGTATAGTGTCCAGATAAATAGTGCTGTATAGTGTCCAGATAAATAGTGCTGTATAGTGTCCAGATAAATAGTGCTGTACAGTGTCCAGATAAATAGTGCTGTATAGTGTCCAGATAAATAGTGCTGTATAGTGTCCAGATAAATAGTGCTGTATAGTGTCCAGATAAATAGTGCTGTACAGTGTCCAGATAAATAGTGCTGTATAGTGTCCAGATAAATAGTGCTGTATAGTGTCCAGATAAATAGTGCTGTATAGTGTCCAGATAAATAGTGCTGTATAGTGTCCAGATAAATAGTGCTGTATAGTGTCCAGATAAATAGTGCTGTATAGTGTCCAGATAAATAGTGCTGTATAGTGTCCAGATAAATAGCTCTGTATAGTGTCCAGATAAATAGTGCTGTACAGTGTCCGGATAAATAGTGCTGTATAGTGTCCAGATAAATAGTGCTGTATAGTGTCCAGATAAATAGCTCTGTATAGTGTCCAGATAAATAGTGCTGTACAGTGTCCAGATAAATAGTGCTGTATAGTGTCCAGATAAATAGTGCTGTATAGTGTCCAGATAAATAGTGCTGTATAGTGTCCAGATAAATAATGCTGTACAGTGTCCAGATAAATAGTGCTGTATAGTGTCCAGATAAATAGCTCTGTATAGTGTCCAGATAAATAGCGCTGTATAGTGTCCGGATAAATAGTGCTGTATAGTGTCCAGATAAATAATGCTGTATAGTGTCCAGATAAACAGGTTTCCCAGCTGTGGTCTTTTGTGACTCAGGATAGTGGGGGAGGGGACAGTGGGTCAGCACCCAAAATCGAGGACTATGGGGCGTGATCTAGGACTCTCCGTACAGGATTGTACCACATACATCACCGTGTGCGAGGCGTAGCGGCGGCGGCGCTGCCATTCCCAGAAGTTTCTTAGCAATTTCCAGTTGCCATGGTAACTAATATAGGGCTCCTGATTAACTCTTTCCTGTCTCGAAGATATGAAACCAAAGGAACTGACAGAAAGAAAAAACGAGCGTTGTATAAAAAGCGAAGAGACCGGCGGACAGCGAGACATTATATATATATCTATCTACTGCGTCATCATCCTGTACCCCAAGTGTCATCATCCTGTACCCTAAGTGTCATTATGCTGTACCCCAAGTATCATTACCTTGTACCCTAAGTGTCATTATGCTGTACCCCAAGTGTCAGTGGATCATTATCCTGTACCCCAAGTGTCCGTGTATTATTATCTTATACCCCAAGTGTCCGTGTATCATTATCTTATACCCCAAGTGTCAGTGTCATTATCCTGCACCCCAAGTGTCAGTGTCATTATCCTGTCCCCCGATTGTCATTCTCCTGGTAATGTAACTGATGGTCGTCTCCTCGGGACGTCTTCTCTTCTGTCTTTTAGCGCTGTGCGGGGGAGAGATCTCTGAACCGGCCGGTGTGATCCTGTCTCCGGATTGGCCGCAGAATTACGCCAAGGGTCAGGACTGTGTGTGGGGGATCCATGTGCAGGAGGACCGGCGGGTGCTGCTGGAGATAGAGATGTGAGAGGCCGGAGTATAATCACCGCACATGATACAGACATTGCCTGTACTGAGGGCTCCTCCATATTGTCGGCCATGTTGGTCCACCCTGTGACCTCGCACCGCTGCCTCGTTGATGACTTGTGCCTTCTTTTCTCTCTATACATGGCCGGCAGACTGAACATCCGCCGCAGTGACGCTCTGACAGTCTATGACGGTGATGACCTCACAGCGCGGGTCCTAGGACAGTATATGGGCGTTCACCAGCGCTTTAACCTCTTCTCCTCCGCCAATGATGTGACCCTACAGTTCCAGTCTGACCCCAATGATCCCGTGTTCAGCCTGAGCCAGGGATTCATCATACACTTCAAAGGTAGAGATCGCTCAGCACCGGGCTCCATGCATTGCTTTACTTATCATGTACACCACATCTTATACTCTAGTCACACCCAAAGCTGCAGTCACAGATTGCTGTTTTCTGCCTGCACAACCTGAAAGCTTCCTAACTGCTTCTGCTGGATCATTAAATGTATAGAGCATACCCTGCTGCACTGCATTGGGGGAGATGTAGTGTTTCCTTATCGCCTTTAATTTTAAAACTGCTTCATCCAGCTCAATAACATGGACGTGAATCAGAACATTATGGGAATTGATCTCTTAGGGGCGTGTCTGTCAGCACAGGGCTGACCAATCCAAAGCACCAGTCAGAAGAACTGTGAATGCAGCTCTGGTTGTGGCTGGAGTATAAAACCAGGATTAGTGACCGGGCCGAGGTGCTTTATGCCTCATACCTCGATGTGGTCATTGGTTCGTGGTGTTTGATATCCATCCCGTTCCCAAAATCTCTGCCGCCTCATATAAACCTTCCAGACGTGTTCCTGTATTAACATGACGTACAGATAGTTCCAGATATTTCTTCTTCCCCCTAGAGGTGCCACGGAATGACACGTGCTCGGCTTTACCTGAAATTCAGTCCGGCTGGAAGACGTCCTCACACCCTGACCTCATCCGTGGCACAGTGGTGACCTATCAGTGTGAACCCGGCTATGACATCATCGGATCTGACATCCTAACTTGCCAATGGGACCTGTCGTGGAGCAATGCCCCTCCCACCTGCGAGAAGAGTGAGTGATTGACCCTGCCTGTTCTGTCCAATCACTGAGCGAGGCCCCCACAGGCTGATGCTCCCGGGGCCCCTGTGATTGCTCTCCAGCCCCTCCATTCATTACTGTACATCATTTTACACGGGTGATGTCATTGTCTCTCCCTCATTATAGTCTTGAACTGCGCTGACCCCGGGGAGATCGCAAACGGCGTCCGTAGGGCGTTTGATCCGCGCTTCCCCATCGGCTCTCACGTCCACTATTCCTGCAATGAGGGTTACACGCTGGAGGGAAGCGAAATCCTGACCTGTTACAACCGAGACACCGGAACCCCCAAATGGAGCGACCGGATCCCCAAGTGTGTCTGTGAGTAATGCTGCTCCCTAGTGGCGACGGTCAGAATTCCCAGGGGGTGCGTTTAGCGTACTCTGCCCCCCCCCCCCTCATCCCTTTCAATATTTCTCCCGAAGAACCCTCTGTAAATCGAGTCGTCGTAAAAATTCTTAAAATTCTGTTCAGTCGTTTTAGGGAAAGTTGGGTGACAACTATTGCAGCACCGCAGGGGTTGTCACCCAGCTTTCCCTGATCCTGAATGACAACCCTAGTTACACAGTGATATTTACTATGGAGGGTTTGTCACCGAGACTCTCAGTTCTCTTTATATTACAGCTTTTATCTGTCATAATAACATTGAGTGGATATAATAGCCCCCCGATATTCCAATCAAGGGGTTAAAAGTACGTGTGTGCCACACGCAGCGCTGCTGATAGAGAGGGGTCACCCGACGGAATCCACGGCCCCTTGTTATAAAATAGTCAGGGGAGACAGTCAGTCTTTTAATAAGAACGTTGGGAGTAGGGGGGGGGGCATTCAGTTGGATCTAATTGCCAATTATTTTTTGGAAACCGTCAGCAAGTATGTGGACAGACCCCAACCTAAAAGCTTATATGAGCTCTAATAGTGTAATAGAACAGTTAGCTTTTTCAACATTAAGTTACTAGTGAGTGCAGCTCTGGAGTATAATACAGGATGTAACTCAGGATCAGTACAGGATAAGTAATGTAATGTATGTACACAGTGACTCCATCAGCAGAATAGTGAGTGCAGCTCTGGAGTATAATACAGGATGTAACTCAGGATCAGTACAGGATAAGTAATGTAATGTATGTACACAGTGACTCCACCAGCAGAATAGTGAGTGCAGCTCTGGAGTATAATACAGGATATAACTCAGGATCAGTACAGGATAAGTAATGTAATGTATGTACACATTGACTCCACCAGCAGAATAGTGAGTGCAGCTCTGGAGTATAATACAGGACATAACTCAGGATCAGTACAGGATAAGTAATGTAATGTATGTACACATTGACTCCACCAGCAGAATAGTGAGTGCAGCTCTGGAGTATAATACAGGGTGTAACTCAGGATCAGTACAGGATAAGTAATGTAATGTATGTACACAGTGACTCCACCAGCAGAATAGTGAGTGCAGCTCTGGAGTATAATACAGGATGTAACTCAGGATCAGTACAGGATAAGTAATGTAATGTATGTACATAGTGACTCCACCAGCAGAATAGTGAGTGCAGCTCCGGAGTATAATACAGGATGTAACTCAGGATCAGTACAGGATAAGTAATGTAATGTATGTACACAGTGACTCCACCAGCAGAATAGTGAGTGCAGCTCTGGAGTATAATGCAGGATGTAACTCAGGATCAGTACAGGATAAGTAATGTAATGTATGTACACAGTGACTCCACCAGCAGAATATTGAGTGCAGCTCTGGAGTATAATGCAGGATGTAACTCAGGATCAGTACAGGATAAGTAATGTAATGTATGTACACAGTGACTCCACCAGCAGAATAGTGAGTGCAGCTCTGGAGTATAATACAGGATATAACTCAGGATCAGTACAGGATAAGTAATGTGATGTATGTACACAGTGACTCCACCAGCAGAATAGTGAGTGCAGCTCTGGAGTATAATACAGGATGTAACTCAGGATCAGTACAGGATAAGTAATGTAATGTATGTACATAGTGACTCCACCAGCAGAATAGTGAGTGCAGCTCCGGAGTATAATACAGGATGTAACTCAGGATCAGTACAGGATAAGTAATGTAATGTATGTACACAGTGACTCCACCAGCAGAATAGTGAGTGCAGCTCTGGAGTATAATACAGGATGTAACTCAGGATCAGTACAGGATAAGTAATGTAATGTATGTACACGGTGACTCCACCAGCAGAATAGTGAGTGCAGCTATGGAGTATAATACAGGATATAACTCAGGATCAGTACAGGATAAGTAATGTAATGTATGTACACAGTGACTCCACCAGCAGAATAGTGAGTGCAGCTCTGGAGTATAATACAGGCTGTAACTCAGGATCAGTACAGGATAAGTAATGTAATGTATGTACACAGTGACTCCCCCAGCAGAATAGTGAGTGCAGCTCTGGAGTATAATACAGGATATAACTCAGGATCAGTACAGGATAAGTAATGTAATGTATGTACACAGTGACTCCACCAGCAGAATAGTGAGTGCAGCTCTGGAGTATAATACAGGATATAACTCAGGATCAGTACAGGATAAGTAATGTAATGTACACAGTGACTCCACCAGCAGAATAGTGAGTGCAGCTCTGGAGTATAATACAGGATGTAACTCAGGATCAGTACAGGATAAGTAATGTAATGTATGTACACAGTGACTCCACCAGCAGAATAGTGAGTGCAGCTCTGGAGTATAATATAGGATGTAACTCCTCAGGATCGGTAATGTTTGTACTCAGTCTCCGCTTCTTTTGTAGATGAATCCTATATAATCTGTAAAATACATTCTTTGTCCCTTCGAGTGACTTGCTCAGCATTCATGCTCCGGAATAGAGCGCTCCGCAGTGTGGAGTTCAGCTCTGTACTGCAGTCACATATATTTTCGGGTGACCTCTGTAGTTATTACACAATGCACAGACTTTGCAGCTTGTATTTATAGCTAATAATTCCCTCTGTGCCCTCCCCACATGCAGCATCTGGGCTGCCGCCATCACCGTGACCTTGGGCAGGGTCGTCCTGATTATGTGGCCTCAACACCTGGCTCCTAAATCACCTCTGCACCCATCTGTGCCCTTCACATGTTACTGGCGCCCTCTAGTGGTGCTATGTGGTATGACGAATACCCTGCTGTCAATTATAAGCATATTATAGCTCAGTATATGGAGGTTCACAGCGGCGCTTACATTCTGCACCCCATTAATATTTGCACAGTTATCATTAATTAAAATGTATTTTACAGTGAAGTACGAGCCGTGTCTGAACCCCGGGGTCCCTGAGAACGGCTATCAGACCCTCTATAAGCACCACTACCAGGCCGGGGAGGCGCTCAGATTCTTCTGCTACGAGGGCTTTGAACTGATCGGGGAGGTCACTATTATCTGCGTTCCCGGACACCCATCACAGTGGACGAACCAACCGCCTCTATGTAAAAGTGAGTTGATTCTGCTGCCCCCTACTGGTTCATTGCTGGTACAGGAAATTCTTGGTTGTAATGCATTATTGGAGATGTAGTGCGCACTGACCAGCTCTACTTTTCTCTCTTGCTTTTATTTTTAGTTGCGTATGAGGAGCTCCTGGACGACAGGAAGTTGGAAGGTGGGCATGAGCGGGTGTCTGTTGTGATGTCCCCCCACCCACACAATCATGTCACCCCAAAAATGTCCTCACCACCATCATGGTCGCCTCTCATTCTCTTATGTCTTGTTCCATCCAGTGCAATCACTACCTGACCATTAACCATCATCATCTTCATGTCTATGAGGTTAGTGGTCTACGACATTCAAAATAAGAAAGCGCCCCCTATAGGTGTGTAATGGTCTTTCCTCCCCTTCCAGTTGCCCAGACAACAGACCCCTCCCACCAGATGGAGGGCGGCAACATTGCTCTGGCGATTTTCCTGCCAATCATCCTGGTCATCTTGCTGATTGGTGGAATCTACATCTATTATACAAAGTGAGTGGAATAGGTTTTTAAAAAAAAATAATTTAAAGGGTAACTCCATCTGTTGTACACAATCCTCTGGCTGCTTTGTGAGTTTATTCCACTTGCCGAAACGCTGATTATACCGTACGTACTATTAATAACCAATTTATCACAAAAAGGAAGGGGTTGTCACAGCTCCGCCCCTTTTACTAGTGACACAATCTTGTTTCCAAATGTGTATCAATAAATATATAATAAAAGGAAACTCCACCCAAAATATTTGTCACATCAAATTCTGGAAATTATACAAAAAGACGGAGAAAGGAAAAGCAAACAATATTTTATTACTTCATTTTACTTACAGATTTGGGCGCGGTTACTTATTAAAGGGCAATACCATCCGTAATCACTTCCAGTCGGATCATTATAATTTCGAAATATTCGAAATCCGATTCCGTAAATTTTTAAAAAATATTTTGGGTAGAGATGCCCTTTAATTGTACGGATATTATTACAGGTCAGGAGTAGGATCAGCAAATCCATCCGTAAATAAGTCACCAACGTGATTTATTCATCCTTATCCCAATGGCCGGAGGATTGTGAATAATTTAGGAGATCAACCAAACTTCTGTGTGTGTGACTGAGTCTCTGACCTCATTCAGGGGGCGGAGCTGTGACAACGTTCAATGGTTGTCACCATTGATATGGATTATGTGTTACTATAGAATAAGAGGAGTGGGTCTCTGGATCGGTAGAGGGGATGTTTACATCAATAATGTATGTGGAGTGGAGTTGCCCTTTAAGAGACTTCCGTATTACATATCGCAGCGTTCAATATGGCGGTTCAGCTCTTCACTGTGACTTTTGCGTTCTGTCTCTGGCGATTTCTCCCGCAGGTTTCAAGGAAAGTCTCTGTTTGGATTTTCTTTCCCGGCCTCCCATTCATACAGCCCCATCACTGTGGAGTCCGATTTCAACAACCCATTATACGAGGCTGGGGTGAGTGTGAAAGATCTGTTCCTGGGAAAGCTGGGTGACAACTCGTGTTAAGCGGCACCTGGGCGCTTCTCTCCGTCTCTATTGACGTCTCTTTGTCTTTCAGGATACTCGGGAGTATGAAGTGTCGATTTGAAGATAATTCTGGGTACGACTATGGGCGGGTGGGGGTATACACGAGGGATATATCAGATTATACACAGATGGAGGGTCTTACGTTACAGATTGCAATCACAAGTCCCTCACCCTGCGATCGGCCATCCTGTGATCCGTCACCATCACCCACAGAGTTCTAAACACTTACGGTTGGGGGAGGGAGGAGCTTCAAACTTCGCCCGTGTCTCCATCAAGGAGCCGGGCCGCCATCTTGGGGTAGACCACGATCGCTGCAGGCTCTCTCTAATAGCACAGTAACGGACGTACACTAGGAAAACGCGAAATGATGTATTATAGCCGTTATTTATTTCCAGATAAGATATCGTATTGTGTTGCCGGCGACCGGCACGTCACGCTTCTTCATCTCCATTCGCTAAAATATTGTGATTGTAAAATATTATTTCATGTTCAGTTTTTTTTTAATGGCCGCGTTCATCCAGACAGTTATTTAGTGTATATTTTGTCGCATGGCTCCAGGGAGGAGTGTCTGTTTTGAATGACCCCCTTTTTACTGAACGAAAAAAAATAAAATGTAGAAATAGAATAAAAAAAATAATAAAATCCAAACAAAGATAAAAATCAGGGATTTATTTGAAATATACTTAAAAAAATGTCATCCTTCTTGGTCTCCAAGAAAATGGCCGCCCTTGTTCAGCACCAGAAACTCAGTGTCAGGTGACTCGTCTGTTTAAAACTCTGTGCCTTCACCCCCGCCATCTTCCATGAACCCACGATGTGACCCCCCCCCTCCCCCTTGTAAATGTCATTTGTGCCAAAGTAATACTGCAATGTCTGTGCTCTAGCGTGAGCTGCTCATGTCGCCATTAACTACTCCAGCGCCCAGGGGCTCCCCGGGGTCACCTGCCCCAGCGTCGCCGTTCTCACCCTTCCAGGAGGGATCAGTGACGGCTCCGGAGCCCATCACAACTTCTGTCTGTCTCTTTTCCTTCATGAGTTAATTTCACTTTGTCCGGGAGGTTTAAACATGGCCGCCACGGCGCATTGAGAAATGTTGGAACCTCCCCCGTGCTGGCCGTCTGCGTCACTTCCAGCTCCGCTTCTCAAACTGGCTTTATTTTCAGGCAATAAAGAGCGAGATTTGTAAAAAAAAAAAAAAGTTTGCTGTGTTTTTTTAGGTGACTCTGAAGCACTGCCGGCCGCCATTTTGTGGGCTGAGCGACCGCCACCTGTCAATTTACACGGAACCTGTTCGATTAACGAGGCAAATCACATCGATTAGACCGACAAAATGGCCGCCAGGGGCGCAGTAATCGGTCGCTAGTTCCCTTCACATCAAGTTTTTATGAGCTAGGCCTCATTTATCAACACTGTCCAATGGGAAACCGGTCTTGTTGCCCATAGCAACCTATCACACAGCGGAAGTATAGCATGTCCGACAGCTGCCGGTCCCACCTATGTGGAGAAAGGGGGTCATTCAACCCCCTCCCACCTGAGGTAACCCCCGTATCCAGGCGATGGAGAGGTGGACGCGCTTGTATGTGGCTCACTATTCACTTCTATGGAAACAGTCGCGCGACCCTCGTCCCCCAGAGAGATGGGACCCGCCCCTATCAGACATTCTCCACATATCCCGGGGATAGGCCACTAAGATGAGAATACCCCTTTAAGAAATGAAAGCTGCTCTGCGATTGGTTACTATGGGCAACAAGGCAAGACAAGTGCCAGTCAGGAGCAGGAAAAGCTGCAGGGAAACGTGTCATGTGACGTACATAAGACTGGACACTTTCCAGCCCCGGACTGGCACTTTAGCATTATTAGGGCGGCTGGTAAAGGGTTTATGGGGCAGACTGTCCTATGTGGGCGCCATTTTCTTAAACTGTACAAAATCAAGCTCAGCTGGGATCAGTACGACGCGGGGTTAACGCCACGTTTTCTGATGCAGTGGCGGCCGTGGTGTTGTACAATGATTGACGCTGAGGTCCCTGGTGAATGGTTGCATTTAAAAACATGGCCGCCTGCGCCCCACAATGGCCCCCCTCGTTATGTAAAGTCGCTTATTAAAAAAAAATATATCCAAAACTCATTTATTATCTACTATATGGAGAAGTACATTAAAACCAGAAGAGGTGCCGCGGCTGCGGGTGGAGGCGCCAAAAACGGGAAACTTCGATAAAACGCGTCACTAAAAACTGCGCCTGGGTCGGTCATGGGTTGATGGGTATCGGGCTGAACTCCTGCTTTCCAAGAGGAGAATGGAAGACGGCCGGGCGGATGGGCTGCAGGACTTTCTGGGAGTCCACCTGTCCGGACGCCATCTGATCAAGAAGCTCGTCCACCTGAAAGAGACCCGAGTACCGGTTACAGAGCGCAACGACGGGGGCAGGGATTCTGTTTCCCATCATAGGGGTTAGAGCTTCAAATCCCCTTCAGAGTCATAATACATTAGTAACTTCCTGCAGCCGCCACTAGGGGGAGCGGACTAAAGACTGAATATTAAAATTTATTAAGACCTGTAAATATCTGTATGTAGTGAGCTCCCTCTAGTGGTGGCTGCAGGCAGCAGAATGTTATCATGTAACTCTATGGGAGCTGTATATATCTGTATGCAGTGAGCTCCCCCTAGTGGTGGCTGCAGGCAGTAGAATATCATGTAACTCTATGGGAGCTGTATATATCTGTATGCAGTGAGCTCCCCCTAGTGGTGGCTGCAGGCAGCAGAATGTTATCATGTAACTCTATGGGAGCTGTATATATCTGTATGCAGTGAGCTCCCCCTAGTGGTGGCTGCAGGCAGTAGAATATCATGTAACTCTATGGGAGCTGTATATATCTGTATGCAGTGAGCTCCCCCTAGTGGTGGCTGCAGGCAGCAGAATATCATGTAACTATGGGAGCTGTGTATCTGTATGTAGTGAGCTCCCCCTAGTGGCGGCTGCACGCAGTAGAATATCATGTAAGTCTATGGAAGCTGTATATATCTATCTAGTGAGCTCCCTCTAGTGGTGGCTGCAGGCAGCAGTGTTATCATGTAACTATGGGAGCTGTATATATCTGTATGTAGTGAGCTCCCCCTTGTGGTCTTATCATGAACCTGTGTTCAATAATTTAATTCATATGGAAAAATGTTGCCACACGTTCTAGTATTATATGTCCTGCTCTCCCCTTACCCTTCGGGCATAATCTGGATCTTCTTGGGGCTGGAACCGGCCGGACTTGTTACGGGAGCGAGATGCTCTGCAGAGAGAAGAACAGACCGGTGGCTCAGGCGATGTGTCCGCACATACAGGGACACGTGGGACAGGCCCAGTACTCACCCCACAGCTCCAGACTTCTGCAGGCCGGTGTTGGGGAAAGATTTTTCTGGAAAACAGAAATAACCATTATTCTCAGTCCCGACCCCCGAGTCCCACAATATATTTTATTCGGTCTTCATCCCGGTTTCCTATTAGAACAACAGATGTGGAGTGACAGACCCAGCGGGCACAGTAACGGCCGCTATTAGGAACCGCCCCAGGTTACCCCACGAATCTGCACCTCCTGCTCTCGCTGTGTCAGTCTTCACTGGTTTCTGGAATTCTATTCATTAATCATGAACAGGGCTATACATTCCTCCCACACAAGGGGGGGCTGCCGAGCATGGGACAGGGGTGGGGCAGCCAATCAATGATATTTTACACAGCTGTCACCCTCATCATTGCGTCTATGGAGACATCCTCGGGCTACATGCACACGTTGCAGATTTTGCTGCAGAAAATACGCACCAAAACCGCAGCATTAAGCAGGAAATTTGCACGTAACGCACCACATGGCGCAGTTTTCACGTTTTGTTGCGTTTTTCATGCTGCGGATTTTGGGTACGATTTTCCACGGCATTAGGCAGATACAATCCGCAAGTGGAAACGCAAGATAAATGGGCACGCCGCGGAATCTAAAATCGCAACTCTGGAAAAAGTAAATACATGACGACACTTCCCCAGAACGCCGCCCTCCTCCTTCCTGCAGTCCGGCCGCCGCGTCACATGGCCTGCAACGTCATTGTAGGAGGCCGGAGTGGATGTCAAAGGAGGGAGGGGGTGAGTATGAGCGCTTTTTTACGCAGCGGAAATTCCACCCGAAAAACCGCATTGTTGTGTGATTTTTCGGACGGAAGATGCTGCGGGTTCCAGGTCGGATACGCGGCGTGATTTTTACGCAGCATATCCGACCCATGGGAAGCCGGCCTTAGGGTCAGTTCACACAAGTTTTTGGGCGCTGATTTTTTTCTGCCTGCAAAAAAAAAACCTCAGTGTGAACAGGACCTTCCAGCCAGCGGTGACCGCACTCGTACCTGGCAGCGCCGACTTCTGCTGAACACGATCGTCCTTTTCTTGATTTCTGTTAAGAAGAAAAACATCAAAGAAACCGTGAAAGTATAAAGTGAGGACCCGGGAGGGCGGCGGCGGCTCTTCTGTGTGATATAAAGTGCTGAAACCTAATATATGTTCAATTTTCAAGTTCTCTGCTTCTAGTCAGTGAATGGAAACATTTTTGTTTATATCCAAAAGCTGAAAACATTTATTATAGACCTAATACTTCTCACAGCAGAGGGTTTGTTACAGTTGAATCCAGTTTAGATAATCCTCGGAGATAAACAGCCAGGACTCCAGACCGATACATTCTATCAGGGCAGGTAAAATGTAACAACTATCAGGACAGGAGGGAGAGCTCACAGAGGATTGTCTAGACTGGATACAATTCTAACAAACCCTCAGCTGTGAGTAGGACTTGCTGGCAATAACACGCTGAGTGTTGGAGCTTAGATACCATTGACCACGGACACGTATGTCTGAGCGCAGACAATTTCCACTGGTTTGGAATCTCCAATAATCCGGTTCTGCCGCGGTCCTGGGGACGCAGGATTATTGGAATTTTCCTAGAACGACATCTTGCAGCCTCGCTCACCTCACCATGCATTCTCCACAGATGAGATTGTCGGGGAGCCCTGGGGGTGTGGGTGACGAGGAGAGGACCAGGTGCAGGGTGACGTACGAGTCGCGGTTGGTAACACAGGCACGACCGCAGAGCAGAGACAACTGGAACCAGCGATCAGTGGTCAGCTCTTGTCCATGGATCACACACCAGCCCCTGCCCCCTGCAGGACAAGAGGGGAACAGCTTATATACAGTAGATAGCGGGACCCCCAGATGATAAAATAGACCACACTGTACCCCGATCTCTATGTAGTCGCTGACCCCTCCCCTCCGACTACAACTCACATAGTGGGAATTATAACCACCAGCCGGCAGCTCTGAGGTGAAGACATATTATAGACGCTGCATATTACGTCACCGGGGATCTGTGTACATGAGGATGCACCTATAGATTATATATCTAATGTATTATCGGGGTACGCAGGTCACATGACACACATGCCGAGTATATTATATGTATTATTACACCCGGGATATTATAGATGTATTATTACACCCGGGATATTATAGATGTGTTATTACACCCGGGATATTATAGATGTGTTATTACACCCGGGATATTATAGATTTGTTATTACACCCGGGATATTATAGATGTGTTATTACACCCGGGATATTATAGATGTGTTATTACACCCGGGATATTATAGATGTGTTATTACACCCGGGATATTATAGATGTATTATTACACCCGGGATATTATAGATGTATTATTACACCCGGGATATTATAGATGTATTATTACACCCGGGGATATTATAGATGTATTATTACACCCGGGATATTATAGATGTATTATTACACCCGGGATATTATAGATGTATTATTACACCCGGGATATTATAGATGTGTTATTACACCGGGGATATTATATGTATTATTTCACCCGGGATATTATAGATGTGTTATTACACCCGGGATATTATATGTATTATTACACCCGGGATATTATAGATGTGTTATTACACCCGGGATATTATAGATGTATTATTACACCCGGGATATTATAGATGTATTATTACACCCGGGATATTATAGATGTATTATTACACCCGGGATATTATAGATGTATTATTACACCCGGGATATTATAGATGTATTATTACACCCGGGATATTATATGTATTATTACACCCGGTATATTATAGATGTATTATAACACCCCCGGGATATTATATGTATTATTACACCCGGGATATTATAGATGTATTATTACACCCGGGATATTATAGATGTATTATTACACCCGGGATATTATAGATGTATTATTACACCCGGGATATTATATGTATTATTACACCCGGTATATTATAGATGTATTATAACACCCCCGGGATATTATATGTATTATTACACCCGGGATATTATAGATGTATTATTACACCCGGGATATTATAGATGTATTATTACACCCGGGATATTATAGATGTATTATTACACCCGGGATATTATAGATGTATTATTACACCCGGGATATTATAGATGTGTTATTACACCCGGGATATTATAGATGTGTTATTACACCCGGGATATTATAGATGGGTTATTACACCCGGGATATTATAGATGGGTTATTACACCCGGGATATTATAGATGGGTTATTACACCCGGGATATTATAGATGTGTTATTACACCCGGGATATTATAGATGTGTTATTACACCCGGGATATTATAGATTTATTATTACACCCGGGATATTATAGATGTATTATTACACCCGGGATATTATAGATGTGTTATTACACCCGGGATATTATAGAAGTATTATTACACCCGGGATATTATAGATGTATTATTACCCCCGGGATATTATAGATGTGTTATTACACCCGGGATATTATAGATGTATTATTACACCCGGGGATATTATAGATGTATTATTACACCGGGGATATTATAGATGTATTATTACACCCGGGATATTATATGTATTATTACACCCGGGATATTATAGATGTGTTATTACACCCGGGATATTATAGATGGGTTATTACACCCGGGATATTATAGATGTGTTATTACACCCGGGATATTATAGAAGTGTTATTACACCCGGGATATTATAGATGTATTATTACACCCGGGATATTATAGATGTATTATTACACCCGGGATATTATAGATGTATTATTACACCCGGGATATTATAGATGTGTTATTACACCCGGGATATTATAGATGTATTATTACACCCGGGATATTATAGATGTATTATTACACCCGGGATATTATAGATGTATTATTACACCCGGGATATTATAGATGTGTTATTACACCCGGGATATTATAGATGTATTATTACACCGGGGATATTATAGATGTATTATTACACCCGGGATATTATATGTATTATTACACCCGGGATATTATAGATGTGTTATTACACCCGGGGATATTATAGATGTATTATTACACCGGGGATATTATAGATGTATTATTACACCCGGGATATTATATGTATTATTACACCCGGGATATTATAGATGTGTTATTACACCCGGGATATTATAGATGGGTTATTACACCCGGGATATTATAGATGTGTTATTACACCCGGGATATTATAGAAGTGTTATTACACCCGGGATATTATAGATGTATTATTACACCCGGGATATTATAGATGTATTATTACACCCGGGATATTATAGATGTATTATTACACCCGGGGATATTATAGATGTATTATTACACCGGGGATATTATAGATGTATTATTACACCCGGGATATTATATGTATTATTACACCCGGGATATTATAGATGTGTTATTACACCCGGGATATTATAGATGGGTTATTACACCCGGGATATTATAGATGTGTTATTACACCCGGGATATTATAGAAGTGTTATTACACCCGGGATATTATAGATGTATTATTACACCCGGGATATTATAGATGTATTATTACACCCGGGATATTATAGATGTATTATTACACCCGGGATATTATAGAAGTGTTATTACACCCGGGATATTATAGATGTATTATTACACCCGGGATATTATAGATGTATTATTACACCCGGGATATTATAGATGTATTATTACACCCGGGATATTATAGATGTATTATTACACCCGGGATATTATAGATGTATTATTACACCCGGGATATTATAGATGTGTTATTACACCCGGGATATTATAGATTTATTATTACACCCGGGATATTAATTAAAGACAATGGGAGGCACAAAAAAAACAAAAACCTGTGGCGCTGGTTTCAGAATTTTTTGCCCCCAGTTCTGGCTTTAGAGTCAATGGCCACAAGGAAAACAAGACTCATCAAAAACTCAGGAAAAAAAGCATTAGAAAGACACCGGCAGATTCCTGGAAAAATATTGAGGCAGATTTTTTCTGCCTGCAAAAACCTCAGTGTGAACAGGACCTTCCAGCCAGCGGTGACCGCACTCGTACCTGGCAGCGCCGACTTCTGCTGAACACGATCGTCCTTTTCTTGATTTCTGTTAAGAAGAAAAACATCAAAGAAACCGTGAAAGTATAAAGTGAGGACCCGGGAGGGCGGCGGCGGCTCTTCTGTGTGATATAAAGTGCTGAAACCTAATATATGTTCAATTTTCAAGTTCTCTGCTTCTAGTCAGTGAATGGAAACATTTTTGTTTATATCCAAAAGCTGAAAACATTTATTATAGACCTAATACTTCTCACAGCAGAGGGTTTGTTACAGTTGAATCCAGTTTAGATAATCCTCGGAGATAAACAGCCAGGACTCCAGACCGATACATTCTATCAGGGCAGGTAAAATGTAACAACTATCAGGACAGGAGGGAGAGCTCACAGAGGATTGTCTAGACTGGATACAATTGTAACAAACCCTCAGCTGTGAGTAGGACTTGGTGGCAATAACACGCTGAGTGTTGGAGCTTAGATACCATTGACCACGGACACGTATGTCTGAGCGCAGACAATTTCCACTGGTTTGGAATCTCCAATAATCCGGTTCTGCCGCGGTCCTGGGGACGCCGGATTATTGGAATTTTCCTAGAACGACATCTTGCAGCCTCGCTCACCTCACCATGCATTCTCCACAGATGAGATTGTCGGGGAGCCCTGGGGGTGTGGGTGACGAGGAGAGGACCAGGTGCAGGGTGACGTACGAGTCGCGGTTGGTAACACAGGCACGACCGCAGATCAGAGACAACTGGAACCAGCGATCAGTGGTCAGCTCTTGTCCATGGATCACACACCAGCCCCTGCCCCCTGCAGGACAAGAGGGGAACAGCTTATATACAGTAGATAGCGGGACCCCCAGATGATAAAATAGACTACACTGTACCCCGATCTCTATGTAGTCGCTGACCCCTCCCCTCCGACTACAACTCACATAGTGGGAATTATAACCACCAGCCGGCAGCTCTGAGGTGAAGACATATTATAGACGCTGCATATTACATGACCGGGGATCTGTGTACATGAGGATGCACCTATAGATTATATATCTAATGTATTATCGGGGTACGCAGGTCACATGACACACATGCCGAGTATATTATATGTATTATTACACCCGGGATATTATAGATGTATTATTACACCCGGGATATTATAGATGTGTTATTACACCCGGGATATTATAGATGTGTTATTACACCCGGGATATTATAGATTTGTTATTACACCCGGGATATTATAGATGTATTATTACACCCGGGATATTATAGATGTATTATTACACCCGGGATATTATAGATGTGTTATTACACCCGGGATATTATAGATGTGTTATTACACCCGGGATATTATAGATGTATTATTACACCCGGGATATTATAGATGTATTATTACACCCGGGATATCATAGATGTGTTATTACACCCGGGATATTATAGATGTGTTATTACACCCGGGGATATTATAGATGTATTATTACACCCGGGATATTATAGATGTATTATTACACCCGGGATATTATAGATGTGTTATTACCCCCGGGATATTATAGATGTATTATTACACCCGGGATATTATAGATGTGTTATTACCCCCGGGATATTATAGATGTATTATTACACCCGGGATATTATAGATGTGTTATTACACCCGGGATATTATAGATGTGTTATCACACCCGGGATATTATAGATGTATTATTACACCCGGGATATTATAGATGTATTATTACACCCGGGATATTACAGATGTATTATTACACCCGGGATATTATAGATGTGTTATTACACCCGGGATATTATAGATGTGTTATTACACCGGGGATATCATAGATGTGTTATTACACCCGGGATATTATATGTATTATTACACCCGGGATATTATAGATGTATTATTACACCCGGGATATTATAGATGTATTATTACACCCGGGATATTATAGATGTATTATTACACCCGGGATATTATAGATGTGTTATTACACCCGGGATATTATAGATGTGTTATTACCCCCGGGATATTATAGATGTATTATTACACCCGGGATATTATAGATGTGTTATTACACCCGGGATATTATAGATGTGTTATTACACCCGGGATATTACAGATGTATTATTACACCCGGGGATATTATAGATGTATTATTACACCCGGGATATTATATGTATTATTACACCCGGGATATTATAGATGTATTATTACACCCGGGATATTATATGTATTATTACTCCCGGGATATTATAGATGTATTATTACACCCGGGATATTATAGATGTGTTATTACACCCGGGATATTATAGATGTGTTATTACACCCGGGATATTATAGATGTGTTATTACACCCGGGATATTATAGATGTATTATTACACCCGGGATATTATAGATGTATTATTACACCCGGGATATTATATGTTGTATTATTACACCCGGGATATTATAGATGTGTTATTACACCCGGGATATTATAGATGTGTTATTACACCCGGGATATTATAGATGTGTTATTACACCCGGGATATTATAGATGTATTATTACACCCGGGATATTATAGATGTATTATTACACCCGGGATATTATAGATGTGTTATTACCCCCGGGATATTATAGATGTATTATTACACCCGGGATATTATAGATGTGTTATCACACCCGGGATATTATAGATGTATTATTACACCCGGGATATTATAGATGTATTATTACACCCGGGATATTACAGATGTATTATTACACCCGGGATATTATAGATGTGTTATTACACCCGGGATATTATAGATGTGTTATTACACCGGGGATATCATAGATGTGTTATTACACCCGGGATATTATATGTATTATTACACCCGGGATATTATAGATGTATTATTACACCCGGGATATTATAGATGTATTATTACACCCGGGATATTATAGATGTATTATTACACCCGGGATATTATAGATGTGTTATTACACCCGGGATATTATAGATGTGTTATTACCCCCGGGATATTATAGATGTATTATTACACCCGGGATATTATAGATGTGTTATTACACCCGGGATATTATAGATGTGTTATTACACCCGGGATATTACAGATGTATTATTACACCCGGGGATATTATAGATGTATTATTACACCCGGGATATTATATGTATTATTACACCCGGGATATTATAGATGTATTATTACACCCGGGATATTATATGTATTATTACTCCCGGGATATTATAGATGTATTATTACACCCGGGATATTATAGATGTGTTATTACACCCGGGATATTATAGATGTGTTATTACACCCGGGATATTATAGATGTGTTATTACACCCGGGATATTATAGATGTATTATTACACCCGGGATATTATAGATGTATTATTACACCCGGGATATTATAGATGTATTATTACACCCGGGATATTATATGTTGTATTATTACACCCGGGATATTATAGATGTGTTATTACACCCGGGATATTATAGATGTGTTATTACACCCGGGATATTATAGATGTGTTATTACACCCGGGATACGCCGTCATTCGCTTCTGCACACACTCGGCATCACTAACAACATCTCCCTGCGTTACCCCAGCAACGGCTCTGACATCACACTGCTGAGGTCATGCAGGGCTCTGATTGGCTGCTGCTATCTAGTCAAAGGGGGGTGTGTAAGGTGCAGGGGGGGGATAGTGGGCGGATCAATCATCCTTTTGGTGGATCGCAGCCACATGACCCTGAGGATATATTAACCCGTGCAGTGCTGAGGAGGCGCCCACCCAGGTAAATCTGCCAGAGAGTCTCACCTGTCTGTTCTTCCTGTGTCACGTCCTGTGTAGCCGGGGGAGGGGTCTGCGGAGACTTCTGTCACAAGAAATGTCACTTTCACACACTGTGCTGCCAAGGGAAGAGGTGGGGGGCACCTGGGGAGGAGGGATAAAGAGAGGGGGGCACCTGGGGAGGAGGGATAAAGAGAGGGGGGCACCTGGGGAGGAGGGATAAAGAGAGGGGGGCACCTGGGGAAGGAGGGATAAAGAGAGGGGGGGGCACCTGGGGGAGGAGGGATAAAGAGAGGGGGGGGCACCTGGGGGAGGAGGGATAAAGAGAGGGGGGGCACCTGGGGAAGGAGGGATAAAGAGAGGGGGGCACCTGGGGAAGGAGGGATAAAGAGAGGGGGGGCACCTGGGGGAGGAGGGATAAAGAGAGGGGGGGCACCTGGGGGAGGAGGGATAAAGAGAGGGGGGCACCTGGGGTAGAGGGATAAAGAGAGGGGGGGCACCTGGAGAGGAGGGATAAAGAGAGGGGGGGCACCTGGGAAAGGAGGGATAAAGAGAGGGGGGGCACCTGGGGAAGGAGGGATAAAGAGAGGGGGGCACCTGGGGAAGGAGGGATAAAGAGAGGGGGGCACCTGGGGAAGGAGGGATAAAGAGAGGGGGGCACCTGGGGAAGGAGGGATAAAGAGAGGGGGGCACCTGGGGAAGGAGGGATAAAGAGAGGGGGGCACCTGGGGAAGGAGGGATAAAGAGAGGAGGGATAAAGAGAGGGGGGGCACCTGGGGAGGAGGGATAAAGAGAGGGGGGGCACCTGGGGAGGAGGGATAAAGAGAGGGGGGGCACCTGGGAAAGGAGGGATAAAGAGAGGGGGGGACCTGGGGAAGGAGGGATAAAGAGAGGGGGGGGACCTGGGGAAGGAGGGATAAAGAGAGGGGGGGCACCTGGGGAAGTTGGGATAAAGAGAGGAGGGCACTTGGGGAAGGAGGGATAAAGAGAGGGGGGCACCTGGGGAAGGAGGGATAAAGAGAGGGGGGCACCTGGGGAAGGAGGGATAAAGAGAGGGGGGCACCTGGGGAAGGAGGGATAAAGAGAGGGGGGCACCTGGGGAAGGAGGGATAAAGAGAGGGGGGCACCTGGGGAAGGAGGGATAAAGAGAGGGGGGGGACCTGGGCAAGGAGGGATAAAGAGAGGGGGGCACCTGGGGAGGAGGGATAAAGAGAGGGGGGGCACCTGGGGGAGGAGGGATAAAGAGAGGGGGGGCACCTGGGGGAGGAGGGATAAAGAGAGGGGGGCACCTGGGGTAGAGGGATAAAGAGAGGGGGGGCACCTGGGGAAGGAGGGATAAAGAGAGGGGGGCACCTGGGGAAGGAGGGATAAAGAGAGGGGGGCACCTGGGGAAGGAGGGATAAAGAGAGGGGGGCACCTGGGGAAGGAGGGATAAAGAGAGAGGGGCACCTGGGGAAGGAGGGATAAAGAGAGGAGGGATAAAGAGAGGGGGGGCACCTGGGGAGGAGGGATAAAGAGAGGGGGGGGCACCTGGGGAGGAGGGATAAAGAGAGGGGGGGGCACCTGGGGAGGAGGGATAAAGAGAGGGGGGGCACCTGGGGAGGAGGGATAAAGAGAGGGGGGGGCACCTGGGGAGGAGGGATAAAGAGAGGGGGGGGCACCTGGGGAAGGAGGGATAAAGAGAGGGGGGGCACCTGGGGAAGGAGGGATAAAAAGAGGGGGGCACCTGGGAAAGGAGGGATAAAGAGAGGGGGGGGACCTGGGGAAGGAGGGATAAAGAGAGGGGGGGGACCTGGGGAAGGAGGGATAAAGAGAGGGGGGGCACCTGGGGAAGGAGGGATAAAGAGAGGGGGGGCACCTGGGGAAGGAGGGATAAAGAGAGGGGGGGCACCTGGGGAAGGAGGGATAAAGAGAGGGGGGCACCTGGGGAAGGAGGGATAAAGAGAGAGGGGCACCTGGGGAAGGAGGGATAAAGAGAGGAGGGATAAAGAGAGGGGGGGCACCTGGGGAGGAGGGATAAAGAGAGGGGGGGGCACCTGGGGAGGAGGGATAAAGAGAGGGGGGGGCACCTGGGGAGGAGGGATAAAGAGAGGGGGGGCACCTGGGGAGGAGGGATAAAGAGAGGGGGGGGCACCTGGGGAGGAGGGATAAAGAGAGGGGGGGGCACCTGGGGAAGGAGGGATAAAGAGAGGGGGGGCACCTGGGGAAGGAGGGATAAAGAGAGGGGGGCACCTGGGAAAGGAGGGATAAAGAGAGGGGGGGGACCTGGGGAAGGAGGGATAAAGAGAGGGGGGGGACCTGGGGAAGGAGGGATAAAGAGAGGGGGGGCACCTGGGGAAGGAGGGATAAAGAGAGGGGGGGCACCTGGGGAAGGAGGGATAAAGAGAGGGGGGGCACCTGGGGAAGGAGGGATAAAGAGAGGGGGGGCACCTGGGGAAGGAGGGATAAAGAGAGGGGGGGCACCTGGAGAGGAGGGATAAAGAGAGGGGGGGCACCTGGGAAAGGAGGGATAAAGAGAGGGGGGCACCTGGGGAAGGAGGGATAAAGAGAGGGGGGCACCTGGGGAAGGAGGGATAAAGAGAGGGGGGCACCTGGGGTGGAGGGATAAAGAGAGGGAGGGCACTTGGGGAAGGAGGGATAAAGAGAGGGGGGCACCTGGGGAAGGAGGGATAAAGAGAGGGGGGCACCTGGGGAAGGAGGGATAAAGAGAGGGGGGGGGACCTGGGCAAGGAGGGATAAAGAGAGGGGGGGACACCTGGGCAAGGAGGGATAAAGAGAGGGGGGCACCTGGGGAGGAGGGATAAAGAGAGGGGGGCACCTGGGGAAGGAGGGATAAAGAGAGGGGGCACCTGGGGAGGAGGGATAAAGATGCTGCACACTCAGTGATTGCAGCCGCTCGGGGCGGTATTAGTGGGTACATGAGGTGGCATTGGGTGTATTTTGGGGTTACCAGGCAGCCATATAACATCAGATTCCGTTATCCTCGGCGCTAGTGTCAGCCGCTGCTCCTCATGCCGGGGGGTACACACAGTTACTCACCTGCCCGCTGCTCCCCGCTTTCTTTAGATGATCTTTCAGCCTTTGGATGAGCTCTGTATTCTGTGAGGGAGGAAAGGGTTAAGTTGTCCTGGGATTAGACGGGTCATGTCATTAACGTCGCTGCCCGACTTCTGCGCGGTACGAGTCACGCGTCTCCACCCCCTTGAATTGCGGACGCTGCGCAATAGTCGAGGTCGCCATTGGAGTTAAAGTTGCAGAGCGCCGTCGTGTCGTATTTACATTCAGATGCCGTTGTGGCAGATGCGACACTCGGGGCGCGACACGTTGCTATCCGTCTAAAGTCGGGGTCTAGTCCGGATCTTAGGACGACGTTAAGGGGTGACCCTTCGTTGTGGGATCGGGTCGCCTCCCTTGGAACTCGTCCCTACGTGAAACCTTATCGGAGCAGTTGTCGGTCGCGTCGCCTAGCTCCGCCTCTTTATCACGGTGGAAAGAAAATAATCGCCATTTGGAGTCTGAATTTTAAAAAAAACGTCAACCCGGTAAACTCTGGGACCGACCAACACATTTCTGGAGTCCCCCCATAAACCGCTGGCCACCTTACAAGTCGTGCTACCTAAACGCCCCTATAACGCGGACGTGACATGGGGCGTTACCCCGCGGCCGCCTCACCTTTCCCGTTCCTCGCAGGCTGAGCCGTTTACAGTACTGCTGCAGCTGAGCCCTCTTCAGAAGCTGCAGGGAGGACGGGGTTAAATCCAGCACCAGCTCCGACACCTTCTTTTGACGATTGGACATGGCGGCGGCGGTGACGATATTGACTAGAAACCACAGAGCGGATATTACAGAACCTCCTGCTGACACTTGTAGTTCCACAGCCCATTCCCTCCATTTACCTACCTGGCTCCAAGCCTAAAATCACTGCCTTGCTACGGGGGAGGGGGAAACACAGGATCCCCTTATTTATTTATTCAATTAGCAGCAGCCAATCAGAAGATCCTATGAACAGATCATTAGGGGGTTAATCAGCTCCTTGCTGCCAAACTGAGAGCAGTTCATGGGAAACAAGGGGGCGACGTGGTCAGGACATGCTGGGAGTTGTAGTTTCACAAACTGTTTCCATATGGTAATGGGTGTCACTACTCAGATGTTGAAAGTGGACAATCCCTTTAATAATACACCATGGATGATGATGATGATGAGACTCCTTGTTCCGATTACAAGTTCTACTATATCAGGTGTGAAGTCTCAGGGGTGTATAGTCTTATGCATGGGCATGTCTGCTGTATGGACTGTATATGTATGTGCGCCCCCTGCAGGATGGATTAGTCACGTCTGCTGTATGGACTGTATATGTATGTGCGCTCCCTGCAGGATGGAGTAGTCATGTCTGCTGTATGGACTGTATATGTATGTGCTCCCCCTGCAGGATGGATTAGTCACGTCTGCTGTATGGACTGTATATGTATGTGCGCCCCCTGCAGGATGGATTAGTCATGTCTGCTGTATGGGCTGTATATGTATGTGCACTCCCTGCAGGATGGATTAGTCACGTCTGCTGTATGGACTGTATATGTATGTGCGCCCCCTGCAGGATGGATTAGTCATGTCTGCTGTATGGACTGTATATGTATGTGCGCCCCCTGCAGGATGGATTAGTCACGTCTGCTGTATGGACTGTATATGTATGTGCGCCCGCTGCAGGATGGATTAGTCATGTCTTCTGTATGGACTATATATGTATGTGCGCTCCCTGCAGGATGGAGTAGTCATGTCTGCTGTATGGACTGTATATGTATGTGCGCCCCCTGCAGGATGGATTAGTCACGTCTGCTGTATGGACTGTATATGTATGTGCGCCCCCTGCAGGATGGATTAGTCACGTCTACTGTATGGACTGTATATGTATGTGCGCCCCCTGCAGGATGGATTAGTCATGTCTGCTGTATGGACTGTATATATATGTGCGCTCCCTGCAGGATGGATTAGTCATGTCTGCTGTATGGACTGTATATGTATGTGCGCTCCCTGCAGGATGGATTAGTCACGTCTGCTGTATGGACTGTATATGTATGTGCGCCCCCTGCAGGATGGATTAGTCACGTCTGCTGTATGGACTGTATATGTATGTGCGCTCCCTGCAGGATGGATTAGTCACGTCTGCTGTATGGACTGTATATGTATGTGCGCCCCCTGCAGGATGGATGTCATGTCTGCTGTATGGACTGTATATGTATGTGCGCTCCCTGCAGGATGGATTAGTCACGTCTGCTGTATGGACTGTATATGTATGTGCGCCCCCTGCAGGATGGATTAGTCACGTCTGCTGTATGGACTGTATATGTATGTGCGCTCCCTGCAGGATGGATTAGTCATGTCTGCTGTATGGACTGTATATGTATGTGCGCTCCCTGCAGGATGGATTAGTCACGTCTGCTGTATGGACTGTATATGTATGTGCGCCCCCTGCAGGATGGATTAGTCATGTCTGCTGTATGGACTGTATATGTATGTGCGCCCCCTGCAGGATGGATTAGTCGTGTCTGCTGTATAGACTGTATATGTATGTGCGCTCCCTGCAGGATGGATTAGTCGTGTCTGCTGTATGGGCTGTATATGTATGTGCGCCCCCTGCAGGATGGATTAGTCGTGTCTGCTGTATGGACTGTATATGTATGTGCGCCCCCTGCAGGATGGATTAGTCGTGTCTGCTGTATGGACTGTATATGTATGTGCGCTCCCTGCAGGATGGATTAGTCGTGTCTGCTGTATGGACTGTATATGTATGTGCGCCCCCTGCAGGATGGATTAGTCATGTCTGCTGTATGGACTGTATATGTATGTGCGCCCCCTGCAGGATGGATTAGTCATGTCTGCTGTATGGACTGTATATGTATGTGCGCCCCCTGCAGGATGGATTAGTCATGTCTGCTGTATGGACTGTATATGTATGTGCGCCCCCTGCAGGATGGATTAGTCATGTCTGCTGTATGGACTGTATATGTATGTGCGCTCCCTGCAGGATGGATTAGTCATGTCTGCTGTATGGACTGTATATGTATGTGCGCCCCCTGCAGGATGGATTAGTCATGTCTGCTGTATGGACTGTATATGTATGTGCGCCCCCTGCAGGATGGATTAGTCATGTCTTCTGTATGGACTATATATGTATGTGCGCTCCCTGCAGGATGGATTAGTTATGTCTGCTGTATGGACTGTATATGTATGTGCGCCCCCTGCAGGATGGATTAGTCACGTCTGCTGTATGGACTGTATATGTATGTGCGCCCGCTGCAGGATGGATTAGTCATGTCTGCTGTATGGACTGTATATGTATGTGCGCCCCCTGCAGGATGGATTAGTCATGTCTGCTGTATGGACTGTATATGTATGTGCGCCCCCTGCAGGATGGATTAGTCATGTCTGCTGTATGGACTGTATATGTATGTGCGCCCCCTGCAGGATGGATTAGTCATGTCTGCTGTATGGACTGTATATGTATGTGCGCCCCCTGCAGGATGGATTAGTCATGTCTGCTGTATGGACTGTATATGTATGTGCGCCCCCTGCAGGATGGATTAGTCATGTCTTCTGTATGGACTATATATGTATGTGCGCTCCCTGCAGGATGGATTAGTTATGTCTGCTGTATGGACTGTATATGTATGTGCGCCCCCTGCAGGATGGATTAGTCACGTCTGCTGTATGGACTGTATATGTATGTGCGCCCCCTGCCGGATGGATTAGTCATGTCTGCTGTATGGACTGTATATGTATGTGCGCTCCCTGCAGGATGGATTAGTCATGTCTGCTGTATAGACTGTATATGTATGTGCGCCCGCTGCCGGATGGATTAGTCATGTCTGCTGTATGGACTGTATATGTATGTGCGCCCGCTGCCGGATGGATTAGTCATGTCTGCTGTATGGACTATATATGTATGTGCGCTCCCTGCAGGATGAATTAGTCACGTCTGCTGTATGGACTGTATATGTATGTGCTCCCTGCAGGATGGATTAGTCATGTCTGCTGTATGGACTGTATATGTATGTGCGCCCCCTGCAGGATGGATTAGTCATGTCTGCTGTATGGACTGTATATGTATGTGCGCTCCCTGCAGGATGGATTAGTCATGTCTGCTGTATGGACTGTATATGTATGTGCGCCCCCTGCAGGATGGATTAGTCATGTCTGCTGTATGGACTGTATATGTATGTGCGCCCCCTGCAGGATGGATTAGGCATGTCTGCTGTATGGACTGTATATGTATGTGCTCCCTGCAGGATGGATTAGTCATGTCTGCTGTATGGACTGTATATGTATGTGCGCTCCCTGCAGGATGGATTAGTCATGTCTGCTGTATAGACTGTATATGTATGTGCGCCCCCTGCAGGATGGATTAGTCATGTCTGCTGTATGGACTGTATATGTATGTGCGCCCCTTGCAGGATGGATTAGTCATGTCTGCTGTATGGACTGTATATGTATGTGCGCCCCCTGCAGGATGGATTAGTCATGTCTGCTGTATGGACTGTATATGTATGTGCGCCCCCTGCAGGATGGATTAGTCATGTCTGCTGTATGGACTGTATATGTATGTGCGCCCCCTGCAGGATGGATTAGTCATGTCTGCTGTATGGACTGTATATGTATGTGCGCTCCCTGCAGGATGGATTAGTCATGTCTGCTGTATGGACTGTATATGTATGTGCGCTCCCTGCAGGATGGATTAGTCATGTCTGCTGTATGGACTGTATATGTATGTGCGCTCCCTGCAGGATGGATTAGTCGTGTCTGCTGTATGGACTGTATATGTATGTGCGCCCCCTGCAGGATGGATTAGTCGTGTCTGCTGTATGGACTGTATATGTATGTGCGCTCCCTGGAGGATGGATTAGTCATGTCTGCTGTATGGACTGTATATGTATGTGCGCCCCCTGCAGGATGGATTAGTCATGTCTGCTGTATGGACTGTATATGTATGTGCGCCCCCTGCAGGATGGATTAGTCATGTCTGCTGTATGGACTGTATATGTATGTGCGCCCCCTGCAGGATGGATTAGTCATGTCTGCTGTATGGACTGTATATGTATGTGCGCCCCCTGCAGGATGGATTAGTCATGTCTGCTGTATGGACTGTATATGTATGTGTGCTCCCTGCAGGATGGATTAGTCATGTCTGCTGTATGGACTGTATATGTATGTGCGCTCCCTGCAGGATGGATTAGTCATGTCTGCTGTATGGACTGTATATGTATGTGCGCCCCCTGCAGGATGGATTAGTCATGTCTGCTGTATGGACTGTATATGTATGTGCTCCCTGCAGGATGGATTAGTCATGTCTGCTGTATGGACTGTATATGTATGTGCGCTCCCTGCAGGATGGATTAGTCATGTCTGCTGTATGGACTGTATATGTATGTGCTCCCCCTGCAGGATGGATTAGTCCTGTCTGCTGTATGGACTGTATATGTATGTGCGCCCCCTGCAGGATGGATTAGTCATGTCTGCTGTACGGACTGTATATGTATGTGCGCTCCCTGCAGGATGGATTAGTCATGTCTGCTGTATGGACTGTATATGTATGTGCGCCCCCTGCAGGATGGATTAGTCATGTCTGCTGTATGGACTGTATATGTATGTGCGCCCCCTGCAGGATGGATTAGTCATGTCTGCTGTATGGACTGTATATGTATGTGCTCCCCCTGCAGGATGGATTAGTCATGTCTGCTGTATGGGCTGTATATGTATGTGCTCCCCCTGCAGGATGGATTAGTCATGTCTGCTGTATGGACTGTATATGTATGTGCGCCCCCTGCAGGATGGATTAGTCATGTCTGCTGTATGGGCTGTATATGTATGTGCTCCCCCTGCAGGATGGATTAGTCACGTCTGCTGTATGGACTGTATATGTATGTGCGCCCCCTGCAGGATGGATTAGTCACGTCTGCTGTATGGACTGTATATGTATGTGCGCCCCCTGCAGGATGGATTAGTCACGTCTGCTGTATGGACTGTATATGTATGTGCGCCCCCTGCAGGATGGATTAGTCATGTCTGCTGTATGGACTGTATATGTATGTGCTCCCTGCAGGATGGATTAGGCATGTCTGCTGTATGGACTGTATATGTATGTGCGCCCCCTGCAGGATGGATTAGTCATGTCTGCTGTATGGACTGTATATGTATGTGCGCCCCCTGCAGGATGGATTAGTCATGTCTGCTGTATGGACTGTATATGTATGTGCGCCCCCTGCAGGATGGATTAGTCATGTCTGCTGTATGGACTGTATATGTATGTGCGCCCCCTGCAGGATGGATTAGTCACGTCTGCTGTATGGACTGTATATGTATGTGCGCCCCCTGCAGGATGGATTAGTCACGTCTGCTGTATGGACTGTATATGTATGTGCGCCCCCTGCAGGATGGATTAGTCACGTCTGCTGTATGGACTGTATATGTATGTGCGCCCCCTGCAGGATGGATTAGTCACGTCTGCTGTATGGACTGTATATGTATGTGCGCCCCCTGCAGGATGGATTAGTCATGTCTGCTGTATGGACTGTATATGTATGTGCGCCCCCTGCAGGATGGATTAGTCATGTCTGCTGTATGGACTGTATATGTATGTGCGCTCCCTGCAGGATGGATTAGTCATGTCTGCTGTATGGACTGTATATGTATGTGCGCCCCCTGCAGGATGGATTAGTCATGTCTGCTGTATGGACTGTATATGTATGTGCGCCCCCTGCAGGATGGATTAGTCATGTCTGCTGTATGGACTGTATATGTATGTGCGCCCCCTGCAGGATGGATTAGTCATGTCTGCTGTATGGACTGTATATGTATGTGCGCTCCCTGCAGGATGGATTAGTCACGTCTACTGTATGCACTGTATAAGTATGTGCGCCCCCTGCAGGATGGATTAGTCACGTCTGCTGTATGGACTGTATATGTATGTGCGCCCCCTGCAGGATGGATTAGTCACGTCTGCTGTATGGACTGTATATGTATGTGTGCCCCCTGCAGGATGGATTAGTCATGTCTGCTGTATGGACTGTATGTGTATGTGCGCTCCCTGCAGGATGGATTAGTCATGTCTGCTGTATGGACTGTATATGTATGTGTGCCCCCTGCAGGATGGATTAGGCATGTCTGCTGTATGGACTGTATATGTATGTGTGCCCCCTGCAGGATGGATTAGGCATGTCTGCTGTATGGACTGTATATGTATGTGCGCCCCCTGCAGGATGGATTAGGCATGTCTGCTGTATGGACTGTATGTGTATGTGCGCTCCCTGCAGGATGGATTAGTCATGTCTGCTGTATGGACTGTATATGTATGTGCGCCCCCTGCAGGATGGATTAGTCACGTCTACTGTATGGACTGTATATGTATGTGCGCCCCCTGCAGGATGGATTAGTCATGTCTGCTGTATGGACTGTATATGTATGTGCGCTCCCTGCAGGATGGATTAGTCATGTCTACTGTATGGACTGTATATGTATGTGCGCCCCCTGCAGGATGGATTAGTCATGTCTGCTGTATGGGCTGTATATGTATGTGCGCCCCCTGCAGGATGGATTAGTCATGTCTGCTGTATGGACTGTATATGTATGTGCGCCCCCTGCAGGATGGATTAGTCACGTCTGCTGTATGGACTGTATATGTATGTGCGCCCCCTGCAGGATGGATGTCATGTCTGCTGTATGGACTGTATATGTATGTGCGCCCCCTGCAGGATGGATTAGTCACGTCTGCTGTATGGACTGTATATGTATGTGCTCCCCCTGCAGGATGGATTAGTCATGTCTGCTGTATGGACTGTATATGTATGTGCGCCCCCTGCAGGATGGATTAGTCATGTCTGCTGTATGGACTGTATATATATGTGCGCTCCCTGCAGGATGGATTAGTCACGTCTGCTGTATGGACTGTATATGTATGTGCTCCCCCT
This sequence comes from Rhinoderma darwinii, assembly GCF_050947455.1. Classification (NCBI taxonomy): domain Eukaryota; kingdom Metazoa; phylum Chordata; class Amphibia; order Anura; family Rhinodermatidae; genus Rhinoderma; species Rhinoderma darwinii. Next base: position 203,018 of record NW_027461823.1, on the reverse strand, counting down.
GCAGGATGGATGTCATGTCTGCTGTATGGACTGTATATGTATGTGCGCCCCCTGCAGGATGGATTAGTCACGTCTGCTGTATGGACTGTATATGTATGTGCGCCCCCTGCAGGATGGATGTCATGTCTGCTGTATGGACTGTATATGTATGTGCGCTCCCTGCAGGATGGATTAGTCATGTCTGCTGTATGGACTGTATATGTATGTGTGCCCCCTGCAGGATGGATTAGTCACGTCTGCTGTATGGACTGTATATGTATGTGCTCCCCCTGCAGGATGGATGTCATGTCTGCTGTATGGACTGTATATGTATGTGCGCCCCCTGCAGGATGGATTAGTCACGTCTGCTGTATGGACTGTATATGTATGTGCGCCCCCTGCAGGATGGATTAGTCACGTCTGCTGTATGGACTGTATATGTATGTGTGCCCCCTGCAGGATGGATTAGTCACGTCTGCTGTATGGACTGTATATGTATGTGCTCCCCCTGCAGGATGGATGTCATGTCTGCTGTATGGACTGTATATGTATGTGCGCCCCCTGCAGGATGGATTAGTCACGTCTGCTGTATGGACTGTATATGTATGTGCGCCCCCTGCAGGATGGATGTCATGTCTGCTGTATGGACTGTATGTGTATGTGCGCCCCCTGCAGGATGGATTAGTCATGTCTGCTGTATGGGCTGTATATGTATGTGCGCTCCCTGCAGGATGGATTAGTCATGTCTGCTGTATGGACTGTATATGTATGTGCGCCCCCTGCAGGATGGATTAGTCATGTCTGCTGTATGGACTGTATATGTATGTGCGCTCCCTGCAGGATGGATTAGTCATGTCTGCTGTATGGACTGTATATGTATGTGCGCCCCCTGCAGGATGGATTAGTCACGTCTGCTGTATGGACTGTATATGTATGTGCGCTCCCTGCAGGATGGATTAGTCATGTCTGCTGTATGGGCTGTATATGTATGTGCTCCCCCTGCAGGATGGATTAGTCATGTCTGCTGTATGGGCTGTATATGTATGTGCTCCCCCTGCAGGATGGATTAGTCATGTCTGCTGTATGGACTGTATATGTATGTGCGCTCCCTGCAGGATGGATTAGTCACGTCTGCTGTATGGACTGTATATGTATGTGCTCCCCCTGCAGGATGGATTAGTCATGTCTGCTGTATGGACTGTATATGTATGTGCGCCCCCTGCAGGATGGATTAGTCATGTCTGCTGTATGGACTGTATATGTATGTGCGCCCCCTGCAGGATGGATTAGTCATGTCTGCTGTATGGACTGTATATGTATGTGCGCCCCCTGCAGGATGGATTAGTCACGTCTGCTGTATGGACTGTATATGTATGTGCTCCCTGCAGGATGGATTAGTCACGTCTGCTGTATGGACTGTATATGTATGTGCTCCCTGCAGGATGGATTAGTCATGTCTGCTGTATGGACTGTATATATATGTGCTCCCCCTGCAGGATGGATTAGTCATGTCTGCTGTATGGGCTGTATATGTATGTGCGCCCCCTGCAGGATGGATTAGTCACGTCTGCTGTATGGACTGTATATGTATGTGCGCCCCCTGCAGGATGGATTAGTCATGTCTGCTGTATGGACTGTATATGTATGTGCGCCCCCTGCAGGATGGATTAGTCATGTCTGCTGTATGGACTGTATATGTATGTGCGCCCCCTGCAGGATGGATTAGTCATGTCTGCTGTATGGACTGTATATGTATGTGCGCCCCCTGCAGGATGGATTAGTCACGTCTGCTGTATGGACTGTATATGTATGTGCGCCCGCTGCAGGATGGATGTCATGTCTGCTGTATGGACTGTATATGTATGTGCGCCCCCTGCAGGATGGATTAGTCACCTATAGATAGATATATACACACACATATAGGTGCTCCCTGCTATTTTACTTTCTCCTCCCGGTGTAAGGGGCCGCTGGTTACCGGTCTGGTGGTCGCCCTCTGGGGGCGGGATATCAGGGAGTTGGAGCACGAGGATAAATCTTCTCCGACCCGTAATTACAGCGACATTTCCGGCCGCACTGTGTGTATTGTGACGATAGTTCCCGCCCGCGTCATTAACCCCTTGTCTCCACATTATCCGGACTGTCCGGTGCTGTCACGGTAGAAAGTAATCCGCCGAGAGGCTGCACCGGATTGGCTGGTGACTGATGACGCACATCTTACACCCTCAGAGCCCGTGACGTCACCGCCACCGGAAGAGCTGTTACCCGGCAGGTGAAGGTGCAATGCTCTGCAGAGAGATGCGGGTGACGCTGTGAAGGAGCTGCAGGTCTCGCGCGTGTCCTGTTTGGTGCAATGTTCTGCAGAGATGCTGCGGGGTGATCGGTGGGGAATTAAGGGTTAATAGGGGGGTGGGGCTGCAGCATCGCGGTCCTCATCTCGTCTGCAGTTCAGCTGGTGATGGGTTAACGGAAGCAGCTCCGCCCCTGGCAAAGCAGTGCGGGGGCATCATGTGTCTCTGCCCCTCACACGCCCCTCACCCCCTGCATCATCCTCTCTGCAGAGCGGCACATAAACCGGAGGAGAGAGGACGCTGCACCCGGGGACACCGAGATGAGACCGCACAGGAAAGGTGAGAGCTGCCCGGCTAACCCATCCTGCCCGGCATGTACCAACCTGTGCCCACACGAGGGACGCAACCTGTTCTTTACCGTCTGTAATGGTACCAGACTGTGCCCCCTCTACCACAGCCCGGTGCCGTCACTGCCCCCTCTACCACAGCCCGGTACCGTCACTGCCCCCTCTACCACAGCCCGGTGCCGTCACTGCCCCCTCTACCACAGCCCGGTACCGTCACTGCCACCTCTACCACAGCCCGTACCGTCACTGCCACCTCTACCACAGCCCGGTGCCGTCACTGCCACCTCTACCACAGCCCGGTGCCGTCACTGCCACCTCTACCACAGCCCGGTACCGTCACTGCCACCTCTACCACAGCCCGGTGCCGTCACTGCCACCTCTACCACAGCCCGTACCGTCACTGCCACCTCTACCACAGCCCGTACCGTCACTGCCACCTCTACCACAGCCCGGTACCGTCACTGCCACCTCTACCACAGCCCGTACCGTCACTGCCACCTCTACCACAGCCCGGTGCCGTCACTGCTACCTCTACCACAGCCCGTACCGTCACTGCCACCTCTACCACAGCCCGGTACCGTCACTGCCACCTCTACCACAGCCCGGTGCCGTCACTGCCACCTCTACCACACCCCGGTGCCGTCACTGCCACCTCTACCACAGCCCGTACCGTCACTGCCACCTCTACCACAGCCCGTACCGTCACTGCCCCCTCTACCACAGCCCGGTGCCGTCACTGCCACCTCTACCACAGCCCGGTGCCGTCACTGCCACCTCTACCACAGCCCGGTGCCGTCACTGCCACCTCTACCACAGCCCGGTGCCGTCACTGCCACCTCTACCACAGCCCGGTGCCGTCACTGCCACCTCTACCACAGCCCGTACCGTCACTGCCACCTCTACTACAGCCCGGTGCCGTCACTGCCACCTCTACCACAGCCCGGTACCGTCACTGCCACCTCTACCACAGCCCGGTACCGTCACTGCCACCTCTACCACAGCCCGGTGCCGTCACTGCCACCTCTACTACAGCCCGTACCGTCACTGCCACCTCTACCACAGCCCGCTGCCGTCACTGCCACCTCTACCACAGCCCGCTGCCGTCACTGCCACCTCTACCACAGCCCGGTGCCGTCACTGCCACCTCTACCACAGCCCGGTGCCGTCACTGCCACCTCTTCCACAGCCCGGTGCCGTCACTGCCACCTCTACCACAGCCCGCTGCCGTCACTGCCACCTCTACCACAGCCCGCTGCCGTCACTGCCACCTCTACCACAGCCCGGTGCCGTCACTGCCACCTCTACCACAGCCCGCTGCCGTCACTGCCCCCTCTACCACTGCCCGGTGCCGTCACTGCCCCCTCTACCACTGCCCGGTGCCGTCACTGCCGCCTCTACCACAGCCCGGTGCCGTCACTGCCGCCTCTACCACAGCCCGGTGCCGTCACTGCCGCCTCTACCACAGCCCGGTGCCGTCACTGCCGCCTCTACCACAGCCCGGTGCCGTCACTGCCGCCTCTACCACAGCCCGGTGCCGTCACTGCCGCCTCTACCACAGCCCGGTGCCGTCACTGCCGCCTCTACCACAGCCCGGTGCCGTCACTGCCGCCTCTACCACAGCCCGGTGCCGTCACTGCCGCCTCTACCACAGCCCGGTGCCGTCACTGCCGCCTCTACCACAGCCCGGTGCCGTCACTGCCGCCTCTACCACAGCCCGGTGCCGTCACTGCCGCCTCTACCACAGCCCGGTGCCGTCACTGCCGCCTCTACCACAGCCCGGTGCCGTCACTGCCGCCTCTACCACAGCCCGGTGCCGTCACTGCCGCCTCTACCACAGCCCGGTGCCGTCACTGCCGCCTCTACCACAGCCCGGTGCCGTCACTGCCGCCTCTACCACAGCCCGGTGCCGTCACTGCCGCCTCTACCACAGCCCGGTGCCGTCACTGCCGCCTCTACCACAGCCCGGTGCCGTCACTGCCGCCTCTACCACAGCCCGGTGCCGTCACTGCCGCCTCTACCACAGCCCGGTGCCGTCACTGCCGCCTCTACCACAGCCCGGTGCCGTCACTGCCGCCTCTACCACTGCCCGGTGCCGTCACTGCCGCCTCTACCACAGCCCGGTGCCGTCACTGCCGCCTCTACCACTGCCCGGTGCCGTCACTGCCGCCTCTACCACTGCCAGGTGCCGTCACTGCCCCCTCTACCACTGCCAGGTGTTGTCACTGCCCCCTCTACCACTGCCCGGTGCCGTCACTGCCCCCTCTACCACTGCCCGGTGCCGTCACTGCCACCTCTACCAGAGCCCGGTACCGTCACTGCCACCTCTACCACAGCCCCGTACCGTCACTGCCACCTCTACCACAGCCCCGTACCGTCACTGCCACCTCTACCACAGCCCCGTACCGTCACTGCCACAGCCCGCTGCCGTCACTGCCACCTCTACCACAGCCCGGTGCCGTCACTGCCACCTCTACCACAGCCCGGTGCCGTCACTGCCACCTCTACCACAGCCCGGTGCCGTCACTGCCACCTCTACCACAGCCCGGTGCCGTCACTGCCACCTCTACCACAGCCCGGTGCCGTCACTGCCACCTCTACCACAGCCCGGTGCCGTCACAGCCCGGTGCCGTCACTGCCGTCACTGCCCGCTGCCGTCACTGCCGCCTGTACCCGCTGCCGTCACTGCCGCCTCTACCACAGCCCGGTGCCGTCACTGCCGCCTGTACCCACTGCCCGTTGCCATCACCCTCTACCCTGTTCCTCTACACACAGTCCAGTATAGACACCGTAGTTTGCTGACAGTGACCCTCACGCCACATGGGCCTGTATTGGCGTTCCTGCTGATACCTATAGAATGGTTCTCGGTGTGTTTCATCATGGCATGGGCACAGAGGGCTGGGAGGGGGGGCACACATGTAGTGGCAGCCACGTGACATTGAGGATAGTGACGGTGAGTCATAGATAAGCGGTGTCACTCTGACGATTCACTGCATGACTCACATGGATCCTCCTGACCTCTGTGCCACCTTGACCTACACACAGCGCTCCTTATTACCCCCGCACCGCTGGCAGCGACCCCTAGAGATCTAACAGCCAGAACCTGCCGCCACCAGGGCCCCGTCACAATGATTTGTGTACGGGTGATGCTCCCCCGCATAATCCAGAATCTGATCATTGATTCCTCCAGATCCCAGAAATTCCCGGTCACTTTCTTCCCTCGTCCTCGTGCAACTTTCCAATAGACTTTGCGTCAACTCCTAACCAAGTTCTGTGAATGCAAGCATGAATGTGTCCAATTCACTGACAGCAAGCAGAGTCTAAAAGACGTTCTGACCTTCTCATAGCTGAGGGTTTGTTACAATTGTATCCAGTCTCGACAATCCTCTGCGAGCTCAACAGATGATAAGTTTTACCTGCGCCGATACATTGTAACAAACTATCAGGACAGGAGAGATTTGTGAGAAGTGTTGGGTCTGTACAAGTTCTCAGCATTTGGATGTAAACCAGAATGTTCCCATTCACTAACAGCAAGCAGAGATCTGGTGAAATTGTAAAGTATTGAAATCCAAAGTCTATAAGAAACTGCAGACAGAACTTTTTATTATACAATGAAGACGGGACACCGGCCCTTTAAGACTATGAATCCCCTTTAAGGGGCTGTCGCAGGATGAGGGTGCGGCCCGACTACACCCATCATCCGCCCGGATTACTGGAAGGCTGCGGTCACATGACGGCGGTTGACGCTTGCGTTATTATTATTACGTGTTTTATCCGTTTTCGTTTTGTCACTTCAGGTTGTGAAAAGTGATCGAGAGAAGGAGGACAGGAGAGCTGCAGAGCATTGCACCGCTCCCCATCCCACGCGCCGCTCTATATGTCCCTGCAGCCGCCGACCATGAATTTCCGCAGTCACCGGCTTCTACGCCGCTCTTCTCCACCAGCCCCGGCTCTCTCCACCAAACCCAGCGCCGTGGGAGGAGCCTCCGGCACCGGCCTGTCCGGCCTCGGCAGCATCGCTCAGATCAGTCCATGCCTCTACCTCTCCAGCGGGAACGCGGCCGGCAGCCGGCAACTGGTCTACGCCCGCAACGTCACCTGCATCGTCAACGCCACGCTGGAGATCCCCAATTCTAACTGGCCGGACGTGGACTACGTCAAAGTGCCCGTGCCGGACGTACCCCATGCCCCTCTCGCCCTGTACTTTGATTCCGTGGCCGACCGTATTCACCAGAATGGCAAGAGGAACGGCAGGACATTGGTCCACTGTGTGGCAGGGGTCAGCCGCTCGGCCACGCTCTGCATCGCGTACCTGATGAAGTACCACCGCCTGTCCTTACTGGACGCCCACCAGTGGGTTAAGACCAGGCGGCCGGTGGTGCGGCCCAACGCCGGCTTCTGGCAGCAGCTGATACAGTACGAAAAAAAGCTCTTCGGCAAAAACACGGTGCGGCTGGTGCCGTCTCCGCTAGGACTCATCCCCGATATATACGAGGGGGAAACCCGAAACCTGATCCCAGTCTGGAGCTTCAGATAAAGCGGCTGCGCCGGGACAAGAGACAATCACTGGCGCTACCAAGTGTCCGGCCCACAGGACGCATTAAACTTCCCCGTTCACCCTTAAAGGGCCGGTCCAGTCTTCTGTATGCAAATCTTAGTCTTATAATGGAAAATTCTGCAAATTTCTAATTGACTTTCAATTCCACAACATTTAAGACCTCTGCTTGCTGTCTGTAAACTCGAAAATGTGACATCTAAACCAGTAGACCTGCAGGTGCCCATACACTATAGAGAAGTCACCAAACCTGCCAATTTCAGCCGGACTGGTCCACTATCTGATTTGGGGGGGGGGGGGGGAGAGAGGATCAGACGTGTCTAACATATCTGACCCTGTGTTCCCAATGGAGATAAGCAGCTGCAAGAGATGTCTGGCAGCAGCTTATCCCTCTCCCCATTATACACACATGTACAGCTGAACCTGGCGCTGGGTACGGGGGATCGTCAGGAGTATTAATAGGTGTAGGGGCAGCTTAAAGGGGTTCTCCGCTTTAGTCAATCACTACTTGTTTGAAGGGTCACTTGACGATACGACAGTGCCCATCTCCTGGGAGCCAATCAGCTATGATATGTGGGGGAATCGGGCAGTAAGTGTTCAGTTTCCCTGCAGCGCCACCACAGGAATAACAAAGCATTACAGTGTCTTATCAACGTGTAATACAGGACAGGACGGGTCCTCCAGACTCTATGTAACCGCTCTCCACTCTGACCAATAGATGAGGATCCTGAACAGGGGACCCCCCCCCCCCCCCAATATTACCCAGAATTCTCTTATAGGGTGCATGAAAATGATCTAAACTGGACAATCCCCTTTAATACTTTTCACAGCTGAGGGTTTGTTACAGCTGTATCCAGACTACACACTCTTCTGTGAGGTAAACATTAAAGAGGCTCTGTCACCAGATTTTGCAACCCCTATCTGCTATTGCATGTGATCGGCGCTGCAATGTAGATTACAGTAACGTTTTTATTTTAAAAAAACGAGCATTTTTGGCCAAGTTATGACCATTTTTGTAGTTATGCAAATGAGGCTTGCAAAAGTCCAAGTGGGTGTGTTTAAAAGTAAAAGTCCAAGTGGGCGTGTATTATGTGTGTACATCGGGGTGTGTATTATGTGTGTACATCGGGGCGTGTATTATGTGCGTACATCGGGGCGTTTTTAATACTTTCACTAGCTGGGCGCTCTGACGAGAAGTAACATCCTCTTCTCTTCAGAACGCCCAGCTTCTGACAGTGCAGATCTGTGACGTCACTCACAGGTCCTGCATCGTGACGGCCACATCGGCACCAGAGGCTACAGCTGATTCTGCAGCAGCATCAGCGTTTGCAGGTAAGATCGACTTACCTGCAAATGCTGATGCTGCTGCAGAATCTGTAGCCTCTGGTGCCGATGTGTCCTCGCTCGTCTGACACGATGCAGGACCTGTGAGTGACGTCACAGCGTGATCTGCCAGAAGCTGGGCGTTGTGAAGAGAAGTGGATGATACTTCTCGTCAGAACGCCCAGCTAGTAAAAGTAGTAAACACGACCCGATGTACGCACATAATACACGCCCCGATGTACGCACATAATACACGCCCCGATGTACGCACATAATACACGCCCACTTGGACTTTTACTTTTAAACACACCCACTTGGACTTTTGCAAGCCTCATTTGCATAACTACAAAAATGGTCATAACTTGGCCAAAAATGCTCGTTTTTTAAAAATAAAAGCGTTACTGTAATCTACATTGCAGCGCCGATCACAGGCAATAGCAGATAGGGGCTGCAAAATCTGGTGACAGAGCCTCTTTAACACAAATCCCTCCTGTCCTGATAGTTTGTTACAGTGTATCAGTCTAGTTCAAGTTCTTTTTATCACATATTATAAAGAGAAAGCGAGGTGCTCTCCTGGAGCGAGGTGCGGGGCCTTCAGGGTTGGGATGGATTCCCCAAATATCACATAGGATGGTCAAAACCGGATATAACTGTAACAAACACTCAGCTTTGAGAAGTATTGGTCTGTACAAGCTTTGGCTATAAGCAATGATTCCATTCACTGACTGCAAGCAGAGATCTATAAAATGCCAAGGAATTGACAGTCTGGTAGTGTTACTCTCTGCACTGATGACCCCCGTCCAGTCGTGCGGAGGCTCCGATATTTTATTTTACTGTGTGAGGTCATCACTTATATCACGTATAGGGGGGGGGTCCTTATTTTTCAGATGTGGGTGCGATATATAGATGTAGATTTCTAAATAAAAATAAATTTAACAAATAAAATGTGGAAAAAGTTTTATTTACAAAAAACATTAAAAATGAATAAAAAGTGAGACGGACAGGCAGCGCGCGGGTGAGACGGACAGGCAGCGCGCGGGTGAGACGGACAGGCAGCGCGCGGGTGAGACGGACAGGCAGCGCGCGGGTGAGACGGACAGGCAGCGCGCGGGTGAGACGGACAGGCAGCGCGCGGGTGAGACGGACAGGCAGCGGGCGGGTGAGACGGACAGGCAGCGGGCGGGTGAGACGGACAGGCAGCGGGCGGGTGAGACGGACAGGCAGCGGGCGGGTGAGACGGACAGGCAGCGGGCGGGTGAGACGGACAGGCAGCGGGCGGGTGAGACGGACAGGCAGCGGGCGGGTGAGACGGACAGGCAGCGACAATGTAAGGGGGGGGGATAAAATAACACGACGGTCTATACGTGGGGATTGGCTACGTGAAGCGGTTACTTTTGGCGCGGTTCGGTGTCTCACATCACATTCTCCTGAACACCAATCAGAGGGATCGACCAACAATTCGGTGACATCAGAGGCGTGAGGCACAGGGAGCCCCGTATCTCACTGGCATCAATTCATTGGTGACACAATCGCTTGGATCACGGGTGTCAAGCATGCTGGGAGTTGTAGTTCTGGTAAAGATGGCCGCCTCCCATGTGTAACCGATCCTCTGTACAGTCTAAAGAAGGGGGGAGGGGATACAGCATCCGGGGACTTTCCTGGCACACGATGGGGACCCCTCCAGGTTTTTTCCTCCCCAGTCACTTGAGTCCTATAGAAAGTGGACGAGGTCGGGCGGATTAACCCTTCAGTCACTATCCCCGTCGTCGCTGATGATCCCCTTTAAGCCGGACCAGTCTATTGGCCTCTTTTTGCGGGGTGGACCTTCTTCCCCTTCGGAGTCAGATCCCACAGTTTTCTGGTAGGCGGAGGCTTCACGGGTTGAGGATTCTCGATATGGGTTCCAGGTGTTACGGCGCCGAGGTCGCCCTGCAGAAAATAGAAGGTTAATATAACGCCAGCTCAGAAGACGTGTTGCATTGTGGGAGATGTAGGGTCTCTTTTCTATACACAGTGACTGGTGCGAGCACTACATCTCCCACAATGCAGCACAGCAGCTTTTCTTACTGTGATTGTCCAACTATAGAGCCAAAGTCCTGAGCAGATTCGGGTCTTAATATCTGTCCGGGGGTCCCAGCTTTGTAAAATCTATCCGGAGGTTCTTGAAGAACAGTCAGCCCCCCCCCCCCCCACCACGTGAAATGGCTGATAACAGGGAGCAATAGCTTATCCACCAGCACAGCAGAGAGAAGACGAAGTGCAGGGTCATTTAGGAGTAGTATTGGCGGACGCGCGGGGGTGGGTGGGCCGGACGCTCTGGATGTCTCGCGCACTCACCGGCGGTCTCGATGATGTTGCCGGTGTCCAGTGCCGCCAGCTCTGCCGCCTCCTCCCTCTTCAGTCGCGCCACTCGGCATTTCTCCAGCGATGGATTTCCTGCAGGAAGAGATCAGAGGCGCCTCGTCATCACGTCGGCTGCTCCCCAGACCCCCCTTCTCTCCGTGACCCCCCTGATCTCTCACCTTTCACCCCCAGGTTCTCCAGCTCCTTCTTCAGCACCTCCACCATGGACTTGACGGAGCGGCAGTCCTGGAGCAGCTTCTTGTAGTTCTTGCGGGCGCCGCAGGTCAGGATGTACTTCTTGAGGCGGGTGATTGACGGGTGATCGTCCCGGGACGTGGCCTGTAAGGATCGGGGGAAGGGCTCTGGTACGTTGGATCACGACACTTTCCTCCCCTCCCCCACACCCCCCCCCCACTTTACCTGTTTTTTGCTGCTCTTCCCTTTGGGTTCGGACGTCTCGGAGGAATCGCTGCGTCCTCCGTCTTTCGCTTGCGGTCTCTTCTTGGTTCCCTCCTCGTCGCTGTCCTGGGAGTCTCTTTCCTCCTGGGCGGCTTTCTTGTCCTTCCTTCCTCGGCCGTCTGTCTCTTTAGCCGCGGTCTTGGGCTTCTCCTCATCACTCTCTGTATTCCGGTCGCTCTCGTCACTCTTTGATGTCTTTTTCCTGGGCGGTCTCTTTTCCTCTTCACCATCGCTGTCTTTCGTTGAAGCTGCGCTCTCTTCCTCCTCGCTGTCACTGTCTTTCTTAGGAGCCTTTTTCATTGACGCTCCCTTTCCTGCGCTCTCTTCCTCTTCACTATCGCCGTCACTGTCTTTATTTGATGCTGCGCTCTCTTCCTCCTCGCGGTCACTATCTTTAGCAGCTTTCTTATTGGACGCTCGCTTTCCTGCGCTCTCTTCCTCTTCACTGTCTTTATTTGATGCTGCGCTCTCTTCTTCCTCCTCATCACTGTCTTTCTTCTTGGACGCTCTCTTTCCTGCTCTCCCTTCTTCCTCATCACGGTCTTTCTTTCCTGCGCTCTCTTCCTCCTCATCACTGTCACTATCTTTCTTAGCAGCTTTCTTCATGGACGCTCTCTTTCTTGCTCTCGCTTTCCCCTGCGCTCTCTGTACCATGACTTGAGGTTTCTCTGATTTTGCCGCCCTCTTCCCTGCCTTTTTCATTGACACTCCCTTTCCTGCGCTCTCTTCCTCTTCACTATCGCTGTCACTGTCTTTATTTGATGCTGCGCTCTCTTCCTCATCATCACTGTCTTTTTTATTGGACGCTCTCTTTCCTGCGCTCTCTTCCTCCTCGCTGTCACTATCTTTCTTCGCTTTCTTCATGGACACTCTCTTTCTTGCGCTCGCTTTCCTCTGCGCTCTCTGTACCATGACTTGAGGTTTCTCTGATTTTGCCTTTTTCATTGACGCTCCCTTTCCTGCGCTCTCTTCCTCCTCATCACTGTCTTTCTTCTTGGACGCTCTCTTTCCTGCGCTCTCTTCCTCCTCATCACGGTCTTTCTTTCCTGCGCTCTCTTCCTCCTCCTCGCTGTCACTATCTTTCTTAGCAGCTTTCTTCATGGACGCTCTCTTTCCTGCGCTCTCTTCCTCCTCGCTGTCACTATCTTTCTTCTTGGACGCTCTCTTTCCTGCGCTCTCTTCCTCCTCCTCGCTGTCACTATCTTTCTTCGTGGACGCTCTCTTTCTTGCGCTCGCTTTCCCCTGCGCTCTCTGTACCATGACTTGAGGTTTCTCTGATTTTGCCGCCCTCTTCCCTGCCTTTTTCATTGACGCTCCCTTTCCTGCGCTCTCTTCCTCTTCACTATCGCTGTCACTGTCTTTATTTGATGCTGCGCTCTCTTCCTCATCACTGTCTTTCTTAATGGACGCTCTCTTTCCTGCGCTCTCTTCCTCCTCATCACTGTCTTTCTTTCCTGCGCTCTCTTCCTCCTCCTCCTCGCTGTCACTATCTTTCTTCGCTTTCTTCATGGACACTCTCTTTCTTGCGCTCGCTTTCCCCTGCGCTCTCTGTACCATGACTTGAGGTCTCTCTGATTTTGCCGCGCTCTTCCCTGCCTTTTTCTTGTAACTCCGTTCTTCTCCTTCGCTGTCGGTCTCATTTCTCAGCGGTCTCTTCCCATCCTCGCTGTCACTGCTGGCTTCGGAGACGCTCTTTTGCTCCCTGGCAGTCACTTGATCACCGTCTGTCTCTTCCTTTGCGCTCTCTCTGACAGTCTCTTTGCCTCTTATAGGTGTGGTCTTTTCCTTTCTCCGGGATCCCGCTCCTTTGACCGGCGTCCCCTCTGCCGCCTCTCTCGTGGACGCCGGTGCCTCCGGAGAGCTCCCGGACAGTCTCTTGATGTCTTTCTGTTCAATCCCAGAATCCTCTTCAGACTCGTTATCTGGAAGGGAAACAGTTAACATTAGGAGTGACCTGCAGCTGTTCAGCCAGAGCCTCCTGGTTCAGGTACAAAATGCGAGAATGACAGTGAAGACCGACACAGGCAGGACAGGAGGATTTATGTGGACAGCAGGTCTGTCGTCTCCGCGGCGGGGTCATTACTGTCCGGGGGCGTCAGCGCTCGCTGTATTATTAGCCGTTTACCTCGCTGTCATCCGGCTGTAAATAACGGTTATTATCGCGCACGTGACGCAATAAGGAAACGTTCGAGACTCCCGATTACCACCCGGCAAAGTAACGGAGAGATGAACGTTAACCCCTCACATCCCTGCAGCTGCTCACAATAATAAAAAACAAACAGATTTGCACCTGAACTAATACTTCACACAGCTGAGGGTTTGCTACAACTGCACTACGTCTCCAGGGTGATACAATATATCCGTACAGGTAACAAACTATCAGCACAGGAGAGAGGGATTTGTGCTGCTGTGTTTAGCTTACAGAGGATGGACTAAACTGGATACATTGTAACAAACACTCAGCTGTGAGAAGTATTAGGGCTGCACACGTTTTATTCAATGACAGCAAGCAGGTATCTTGAAAACAGTGAGGAACCGAAACAAAGTCCATTAGAATATTAGGCGTCTCTACAGGGGTCATTGATTAGAGTCCCCAGAAATGGCAAATTTGCTTCTGAGGGTAAGGACAAGAATACTGTCTGCTGAGCCGTGTATCTAATCCTATCATGTGTGATACTGTCTGCTGAGCTGTGTATCTAATCCTATCATGTGTGATACTGTCTGCTGAGCTGTGTATCTAATCCTATCATGTGTGATACTGTCTGCTGAGCTGCTGTATCTAATCCTATCATGTGTGATACTGTCTGCTGAGCTGTGTATCTAATCCTATCATGTGTGATACTGTCTGCTGAGCCGTGTATCTAATCCTATCATGTGTGATACTGTCTGCTGAGCCGTGTATCTAATCCTATCATGTGTGATACTGTCTGCTGAGCTGTGTATCTAATCCTATCATGTGTGATACTGTCTGCTGAGCTGTGTATCTAATCCTATCATGTGTGATAATGTCTGCTGAGCCGTGTATCTAATCCTATCATGTGTGATACTGTCTGCTGAGCCGCTGTATCTAATCCTATCATGTGTGATACTGTCTGCTGAGCTGTGTATCTAATCCTATCATGTGTGATAATGTCTGCTGAGCCGTGTATCTAATCCTATCATGTGTGATACTGTCTGCTGACCCGCTGTATCTAATCCTATCATGTGTGATACTGTCTGCTGAGCAGTGTATCTAATCCTATCATGTGTGATACTGTCTGCTGAGCCGTGTATCTAATCCTATCATGTGTGATACTGTCTGCTGAGCTGTGTATCTAATCCTATCATGTGTGATACTGTCTGCTGAGCTGTGTATCTAATCCTATCATGTGTGATACTGTCTGCTGAGCCGTGTATCTAATCCCATCATGTGTGATATTGTCTGCTGAGCCGTGTATCTAATCCTATCATGTGTGATACTGTCTGCTGAGCCGTGTATCTAATCCTATCATGTGTGATACTGTCTGCTGACCCGCTGTATCTAATCCTATCATGTGTGATACTGTCTGCTGAGCTGTGTATCTAATCCTATCATGTGTGATAATGTCTGCTGAGCCGTGTATCTAATCCTATCATGTGTGATACTGTCTGCTGAGCTGTGTATCTAATCCTATCATGTGTGATAATGTCTGCTGAGCCGTGTATCTAATCCTATCGTGTGATACTGTCTGCTGAGCCGCTGTATCTAATCCTATCATGTGTGATACTGTCTGCTGAGCTGTGTATCTAATCCTATCATGTGTGATAATGTCTGCTGAGCCGTGTATCTAATCCTATCATGTGTGATACTGTCTGCTGAGCCGTGTATCTAATCCTATCATGTGTGATACTGTCTGCTGAGCTGTGTATCTAATCCTATCATGTGTGATACTGTCTGCTGAGCCGTGTATCTAATCCTATCATGTGTGATACTGTCTGCTGAGCTGTGTATCTAATCCTATCATGTGTGATACCGTCTGCTGAGCCGTGTATCTAATCCTATCATGTGTGATACCGTCTGCTGAGCTGTGTATCTAATCCTATCATGTGTGATACTGTCTGCTGAGCTGTGTATCTAATCCTATCATGTGTGATACTGTCTGCTGAGCCGTGTATCTAATCCTATCATGTGTGATACTGTCTGCTGAGCTGTGTATCTAATCCTATCATGTGTGATACCGTCTGCTGAGCCGTGTATCTAATCCTATCATGTGTGATACCGTCTGCTGAGCCGTGTATCTAATCCTATCATGTGTGATACCGTCTGCTGAGCTGTGTATCTAATCCTATCATGTGTGATACTGTCTGCTGAGCTGTGTATCTAATCCTATCATGTGTGATACTGTCTGCTGAGCTGTGTATCTAATCCTATCATGTGTGATACTGTCTGCTGAGCCGTGTATCTAATCCTATCATGTGTGATACTGTCTGCTGAGCCGTGTATCTAATCCTATCATGTGTGATACTGTCTGCTGAGCCGTGTATCTAATCCTATCATGTGTGATACGGTCTGCCGAGCCCTGTATCTAATCCTATCATGTGTGATACTGTCTGCTGAGCCGTGTATCTAATCTATCATGTGTGATACTGTCTGCTGAGCTGTGTATCTAATCCTATCATGTGTGATACTGTCTGCTGAGCCGTGTATCTAATCCTATCATGTGTGATACTGTCTGCTGAGCCGTGTATCTAATCCTGTCATGTGTGATACTCTGCTGAGCTGTGTATCTAATCCTATCATGTGTGATACTGTCTGCTGAGCCGTGTATCTAATCCTATCATGTGTGATACTGTCTGCTGAGTTGTGTATCTAATCCTATCATGTGTGATATTGTCTGCTGAGCCGTGTATCTAATCCTATCATGTGTGATACGGTCTGCTGAGCCCTGTATCTAATCCTATCATGTGTGATACGGTCTGCTGAGCTGTGTATCTAATCCTATCATGTTTGATACTGTCTGCTGAGCCGTGTATCTAATCCTATCATGTGTGATACTGTCTGCTGAGCTGTGTATCTAATCCTATCATGTGTGATACTGTCTGCTGAGCCGTGTATCTAATCCTATCATGTGTGATACTGTCTGCTGAGCTGTGTATCTAATCCTATCATGTGTGATACTGTCTGCTGAGCCCATGTATCCAGTTCTATCCAGCGGTGCAGCTATAGGGGCCGCAGTCTTATAGATTTTCTGTCTCTAGTTATACATATGAAGTCTCGGGGGGACGGACACTTCTTGGGGGTTTTACAATTTTCCAGTTGTCGGCTTTTAGGAAACCTAAACCGCTGGCAGTGAAAGGGTTAAATCTGACTTACCGTTTCTCTGCTTGCGCCTCTTCCCCAGGGGCTCCTCGTTCTCCGCCACGTTGTCATCGCTGTCCCGGCGCCCCCTCTTCTGCACCTTCATAATGAGGGGCTCGTCGTCACTGACCTCTTCCTCCTACAGGAGACCCCACAAGAAATCAGAAAGGGGGAAGAACATTGAGCAGACGCCCCACAATGAGAACATGACATCATCAGCGGAAGCCGCCAGGAGGGATCGGTGGCATTTCTTAAAGGAGAAGTTCAGTATTACAGAAATACTTCACCGTTACTCTCCGTATAATGTGCAGTAACCTTAAAGAGGCTCTGTCACCAGATTTTGCAACCCCTATCTGCTATTGCCTGTGATCGGCGCTGCAATGTAGATTACAGTAACGTTTTTATTTTTAAAAAACGAGCATTTTTGGCCAAGTTATGACCATTTTTGTATTTATGCAAATGAGGCTTGCAAAAGTCCAACTGGGCGTGTATTATGTGCGTACATCGGGGCGTGTTTACTACTTTTACTAGCTACTTACCTGCAAACGCCGATGCTGCTGCAGAATCATCTGTAGCCTCTGGTGCCGATGTGTCCTCGCTCGTCTGACACGATGCAGGACCTGTGAGTGACGTCACAGCGTGATCTGCCAGAAGCTGGGCGTTGTGAAGAGAAGTGGATGATACTTCTCATCAGAGCGCCCAGCTAGTAAAAGTAGTAAAAACGCCCCGATGTACGCACATAATACACGCCCACTTGGACTTTTGCAAGCCTCATTTGCATAAATACAAAAATGGTCATAACTTGGCCAAAAATGCTCGTTTTTTAAAAATAAAACCGTTACTGTAATCTACATTGCAGCGCCGATCACAGGCAATATCAGATAGGGGCTGCAAAATCTGGTGACAGAGCCTCTTTAAGGCTGATTGATTGGACGTTCCAGGCCCCTCCCCCGTCACCTGCATCCTCAGCAGCTCTTCCTCCACGATCTTCTTGAGTATCTGCCGCTCCTGTGAGGTCAGCGCCGACCGCCCGGCGTGAGCCAGAAACCTGGAGCGCACCGAAGACTGAGACAAGACGCTGCGGAGCGAGGGGAGGACAAGATCAACAGTCATGTGACCAGCGGCGCGCAGGCTCCTCCCCCCGCAGATAGCGCCGCGCAGGCTCCTCCCCCCGCAGATAGCGCCGCGCACGGCTCCTCCCCCCGCAGATAGCGCCGCGCACGGCTCCTCCCCCCGCGGACAGCGCCGCGCACGGCTCCTCCCCCCGCGGACAGCGCCGCGCACGGCTCCTCCCCCCGCGGACAGCGCCGCGCACGGCTCCTCCCCCCGCGGACAGCGCCGCGCACGGCTCCTCCCCCCGCGGACAGCGCCGCGCACGGCTCCTCCCCCCGCGGACAGCGCCGCGCACGGCTCCTCCCCCCGCGGACAGCGCCGCGCACGGCTCCCCCCCACGGACAGCGCCGCGCACGGCTCCCCCCCACGGACAGCGCCGCGCACGGCTCCCCCCCACGGACAGCGCCGCGCACGGCTCCCCCCCACAGACAGCGCCGCGCACGGCTCCCCCCCACAGACAGCGCCGCGCACGGCTCCTCCCCCACAGACAGCGCCGCGCACGGCTCCCCCGGCAATCGCGACCGCCGCGGCTCCCATAGCTACGCCATTGGATGAGGTCAATTCGCTGTCACACGATCTCTTCGCCCGGATAACATTACCCGTGATCACGTCACTTCCCAACTGTCCCGGCTTGAGTTCTCACCTGAGATCCGGGCTCTGCTGAAAAAGCCCCCGAGTAAAGCGCCGCATCTCGCGCTCCCCATCTCCCGCCATGTTTAAACCAATACCTCCGGCATGCAGGTACCGCCCATCAGAGTCTAATTGGTCCGGATCATCCTACTGACTTCTGATTGGTAGATGGCTAGAGGACTCAGTCTCTGATTGGATGACAGTCTGTTCTACTCCGTCCATCATGTCATCAGAGCTGCCGCCATTTTATCGGAGCTTCAGAACAATCCATTCAATCATAACAGCAGGACGCGCTTCACTTTGAACCTTACAGGAAGTGACGTTGTGTTATTAGAGGGGCGTGGCTTGTCCTCCTGGAAGCGGAGAGGTAGGGTTAGAGCGATATAGTGACCGGGATGTAATAGTCCGGGGAACCACAAGTCCCAGCATGCCCCCTACCGCATGGCTCATGTTACCTTATGCTCTGAACGGTAGGGGATACTGTGATTTGTAGTTCCATAAGACAACCTGGAGAGCGCCCTGGCTAATGGCAGAGGTGGATGTGAGCCCCGGCCTGGGTCAGGCTGTGAGTGTGCGGTGACGCTGCCTCTTTCATAAAAAGTAGATTTGGGGAGAAAACGTGGAGCAGTTACCCATAGCAACCAATCAGATCGCTGCTTTCATCCTCCAGTGGTTTCTGAGCAATGAGAACTGGAATCTGATTGGTTGCTAGGGGCGACTGCTCTACGGCCCCTCCTCTAGTTCTGAGATGATCCCACTTAGCGGCATATTTATCATTCAGAAGTCCAGCGCTCTTTGCGGAGCTGTAATGGCGGCCATATTGGTAAACTTCCTCAGGGACAGATATAATAAGTAAAGGCTGAATATAACGTCTAGCTGGAGACGGGACGCCGGCCCTTTAAATGCATTGTTGAGACCAGATTGCTGACTGTTTCCTTGTATGTTTTGCAGTGATCTCCTCCAGGATGAACGGCCAGGCTGACGGGGAGGTGGATTATAAGAGGAAATACAAGAACCTCAAGCGCAAGCTCAAGTTTCTCATCTATGTGAGTCCGGGAGGGTCCGGCGGGGTCATCCGATCAGTGCCGGGACAGATATAGAGATAATGGACCCCGGAGGTCGTGTTCAATGGGTGATCCCACCAGAGACAGTGAGGGAATGTCATCAATATCTGATCAGCGGGGTCCGATCTGTGAGACCCCCACCCATGATGAAGCCCAACGTCACCCCTTGTGTTCTGGGAGTTGGGGGGGTGGGGAGGTCATTAGTGTTAATGGTGGTGCAGCCCCTATAAAGCACGACTCCACCTCAACGTCATCGTGCAGGTTATATCCATGTATAGTGCGTTCTACTCCAGTCACATCCGGAGCTGTATTCACTGCTGACAGATCCATCCCACTGCCAGCTTAGCGGGAATCCCACAATGCCCTGCAATTATTTCTGTTGAGTGCCTGGTATAAACACTACATCTCCAGAAATGCAACACGATACTGTGCAGATGGTGGATAAGCCGGGGCAGGTGTGAGAGGTGAAGATCTGCAGCCTGAGAGCTAACAGGAAAGCAGCAGAACTGTGAATGCGACTGGAGTACAATGCAGGATATAGATCTGTAAAGCTTTGTAAATTGGTTTGGCTTGTGAGCGGCACTTCTACAGGTGGAGCGGCACTTCTACAGGTGGAGCGTCCTATTTTCAGCCATGCTGAGGGGTGTTCTTGTTTCTCTCTGCTTAGGAGCAAGAATGTTTCCAGGAGGAGTTGAGGAGGGCCCAGAGGAAGCTGCTGAAGGTCTCCAGAGACAAGAGGTAAGATAAAGGCGGCTCATAATATCCTGTCACGTGTGTTCCCACCGCTGCGCGTCCCGTCAGCCAATCAGCAGAGCCCAGAAGAGTCACATGACGCCTGTCCCTGCAGCTTGCGGACTATCTGCAGCTTTAATACCTGACACTTCCGCTTCTTTAAAGTGACAGGAGGTGTTATTACGGCTGCAGGCGGTAACGCGCCGCTCCTCTTCTCTCCGCCAGCTTCCTATTGGACAGAATCCTTCAGTATGAGAATGTCGATGAGGACTCGTCAGGTACGTGAAAACCGGAGTAGACATTGGGGTGAGATCATCTGCAGGGTAGAACGGGGCGAGGATACAATGTAAGGAGAAAATGGGTCCGAGCCGGGCGCTGGAGATAATCCCCTTGTGTGACAGGTTGGGTGTTTCCAGGAGGAGTAACTGAGTGTTCTTATTTACAGACTCTGATATGACGGCTTCTTCAGAGAACAGCGACACTGAGGGAGGACGAGACGCCAGCACGCCCATTGCCAAGAGGTGAGTCCAGAGGGTCCTCTGTAGTATATACCGGGCTATACCACGAGGATATCAACAATCAGCATTACCTCTATGGGCAGCTTTCGCATATACTTAGTTCCCTGCTTGCTGTCAGTGAATGGGAACATTCTTCTTTGCATCCAGAGGCTGAAAACCATCCTGACCTAATAAATCCCACAGGTGAAGGTTTGTTACAATGTGTCCAGTCTAGATAATCCTCTGTAAGCTAAACCTGAATGATACATTTTACCTGCACTGATACATTGTAACAAGAGAGAGATTTGTGCTTCTGCTGTGTTTACTCCACAGAGACTGGATACAATTGTGCCAAACCCTCAGCTGTGAGGATGGGTTTTCAGCCTTTTTATAAAGACAAAATTATAAACATTCACCGTCAGCAAGCAGAGATCTTGAAAACGATGAGGTATTGAAACGCAAAGTATTAGAAAGTTTCTTCTCGATGTACATTGGTCCTTCTGATTTGTGTTGCAGGAAAAGGAGTCCGTCTGCCGGTCCGGCCTCCCCTCCCCCATCCTCCTCCTCAGGCTTATCACTGCACACGTCTGGGGGCCCGTACCTGAGCGCGGTGAGTATGACCCCGGCGCGGCCGTCTCTCCACTTGTCGCTGCAGCTTTGGGGGTGATGATGAAACTTGCGCCGCAGCCAATCGGACGTCGACTCTTTCTTATGTTCGGACGTTTCTTGTTGGTACTTCGCGGCTTTTACGGTTTTCTCCGCAGCTGAATGTTCTGCAACCGGTGGTGTAACGGTCAGGACATGATGGGAGTGGTAGTACCACCAGAGCCGGAGAGCCCCTGATGCAGACCATTGGCAGTGGTGGGGTGGGGGAGGGGGGTTTTCGTCGGCCATATTGCTGTAGATCTGGGTTGTTGCATTGCTTCTCCCCTCCCCCCTGATATTCTCTCCCTCATCCCATTTCATGATTTGTGTTTTCTCCACCCCTCCCCCGTTCCATCAGATGAGCTCACCCCCCTACACCCCGTTCCCCTCGGAATATCTGGCTCCTATCCCCAACTCCACGTCCCCCAAACCCGAGCGACTCAAGAAAGACAGAAAGAACCGCGGGGTTAAGCCCAGGAAACCTAAGGTACCGGTGAGACGAGCGGTGTGTGCGTGGAGCCGCCGGCCGCCATGACGCCCCGTCTAACCTTCTCTCCTTTCTCCCCCCCCTCACGTCTCCAGATCGCCCTCAGCTCCCCCTCGGGGGTCCTGCCGTTCAGCCC
Organism: Rhinoderma darwinii; assembly: GCF_050947455.1. NCBI lineage: Eukaryota > Metazoa > Chordata > Amphibia > Anura > Rhinodermatidae > Rhinoderma > Rhinoderma darwinii. Next base: position 181,106 of record NW_027461823.1, on the reverse strand, counting down.
CCGGTCATCTGGCCTTCCCCCGCTGTCCTCCTCCAGCAAACATGCCCCTCCCCCGCCCATCCTCAGCACCGTGCCCCAGCAGATGTTCAGCGATGGAGGGGAAGGGAGCGGAGAAGAGGGGCCGCTGGACGGAGACGAGGAGGACGACCTGGTCATAGACATTCCTGAATGAGGCCGCAACCTGCTCCTACCTGACCGGCATTATAAACGAGCGCTGCACTAAAGTCTGCTCGCCCAGCTCCGGTAGTGAGAGAGGTTTCTCCATCGTGGGAGCATTGGACACGAAAAGGGACTCTCATCATCTCCTGACCCAGGCGAAGAGGGACTCTCATCATCTCCCACACGGGCGGCTGCCGTCAGTTGTGCCCTATTTTCTGACATTTCCTCAGCCGGTTCTTGTAATGCAGTGAATGTGCTGATCATGAGGATGCTTTGCATTGTGGGAGATGTGTTCACATCGAGGACTGTACAGTAAACGACATCAGACTGCTCTATGGTGTCTGGTGGAAACACGACATCTCTAACAATGCAGCGCAGCAGAGCTTACTCACTGAACCAGCCACACCGTGTAACGGAACCGGTGGGAGGAGGATTGTGCTGCATTGCATTGTGGGAAAAGTGTGTCTGTGTGTGTGTATATTTATATAATTTTTTTTTTTATGCTCCCCATTCGATTGCTCTGTAATGCCTGATGTAAACTCTACATCTCTCACAATGCAGTGCAGCAGAGAACACGTCCCCACCATCTAATCACCAGGACTTGTTGTGTTTTTTTAATCTTGATCCTGAATTAAATGAACCTCTGATCATCCCCTCGGCATTGTGGCCCCTCGTTATGTGCGCGGAGCCCGGGAGGAGCCGCCTTTATTCTACATCTTCTTATTTATTCCCAATCATTTTCTCTATTTGAGGGTCGGCACCGCACACAATGAAGCTTGTAGCGCCCCCTGGGGGTTGTGTGATTGCACTGAAATGAAATCCTGCACAAACCGGCGTCGTGTCGATGTCCTTATAAATAATCATGACTGAATAAAGCCGAAAACCAACAATCCGGTGTCTTCTGTCCGTCAGCTGCTAAAAATCACTGACGGAGTCTGCTGAGGGGAAATCCATGAAACGCGTGTTCATTGCGCCGGCGTGGCGCCCCTTGTATATAAAGGTCAGTGGGCGCCCCTTGTATATAGAGGTCAGTGGGCGCCCCTTGTAGATAGAGGTCAGTGGGCGCCCCTTGTAGATAGAGGTCAGTGGGCGCCCCTTGTAGATAGAGGTCAGTGGGCGCCCCTTGTAGATAGAGGTCAGTGGGCGCCCCTTGTGTATAGAGGTCAGTGGGCGCCCCTTGTATATAAAGGTCAGTGGGCGCCCCTTGTATATAGAGGTCAGTGGGCGCCCCTTGTAGATAGAGGTCAGTGGGCGCCCCTTGTAGATAGAGGTCAGTGGGCGCCCCTTGTGTATAGAGGTCAGTGGGCGCCCCTTGTGTATAGAGGTCAGTGGGCGCCCCTTGTGTATAGAGGTCAGTGGGCGCCCCTTGTATATAGAGGTCAGCGGCGTCCCTTGTAGATAGAGGTCAGTGGGCGCCCCTTGTGTATAGAGGTCAGTGGGCGCCCCTTGTAGATAGAGGTCAGTGGGCGCCCCTTGTGTATAGAGGTCGGCGGCGCCCCCTTGTATATAGAGGTCAGTGGGCGCCCCTTGTATATAGAGGTCAGTGGGCGCCGTCGTCTTGGCAGAATGTTAAGACCAGGAACAGTCAGGAGTTCTGCAGACTTGTGGGCCAGACGTGTCATCCCAGACAACCGCTCTGACTGCGGCGCCGGGGGAGATCAGCTGATCGCCACGGGTCCTGCCGCCGGCACCCCTGGGAAACAGCTGATTTTGCCGGGGAAGCCGCAGCCGGCCAGGTATTTAGTTGCAAGGGAAATGTGACGTGGCGGCCATTTAGAGCAGCTTTCCCTTCTAGGTCATGGAGGGGGTCCCGAGCAGGGGACCCCTCCCCCTCTATGATGTCCATGTGTCCTAATAATCTACACAAGACATCCCCTTTAAGGTACACAATGTGGACACGTCGTCCAGGAGTAGAAATAAGAATTGCTTTTATTTTCCAGAAATAGCGCCACTCGTGTCCATGGTTGTGTCTGGTATTGCAGCTCAATCCCATTCATACATCGCCCTTAGACAAGAGTGGTGCTGTTTCTGGAGAAGAAGTCGGCTCTTTTTTCTGATTCTGGACAACCCCTTTAATTACTTCACACGTTCTGGCTCTTGCGTCACATTGTCCTCCGGGAATCCCCATCATCCGCAGCATCAGAGACTGCGTCACGCCTTCTAGCTGCTGCTTGTGCTTCCCTGCAGACCTCATTGATGCTTTGATCCCACTCTTTGGGAGTGACTGTATTATGGGGGCTTCTGAGATCTTGCTCCCTGCTACATAGAAACGCAGGCTGCATGTACGAGGACTTACAATATTTCCAGAGCTTTCTATAGTCCCAGGGACCGCTGCACCTGGAAGGTTTGTTGCTGCTGCCGCCTGACGTTTGGATTCCTCTCATTGATGTCTGTGGCGGATGATAATGAGCGTGCGGACTCCACGCATTGTGCAGTATTCACCTCTGACCAGTAGTGGGCAGACTAAGAGAAGCACAATACTTTCATGGCACCAAATCAGGAATTATTGGGTTGGTGTCGCCGGTTCAGTCTCATTGTATAACGGAAAAATAATTCTGATACACTTAAGATCTCTGCTTGCTGTCAGTACAGGGGAACATACTCGTTATATTCAGAGTCTGACCTAATACTTCTCACAGCTGAAGGTTCGTTACAATTGTATCCAGTCTAGACAATCCTCTGTGAGCTGAACATGAATGATACATTGTAGCAAAGTACTGACCATAGACCAGACTGGACAAACGATCGCATCATAAACAAAAGCAATTCATTGAATTAAGAACGAGACGCAGACTCGGGAGCAGGATTTTTTGCCTTTATTGAGTGCAGTTATCAGGAGGCTGCGACATGCAAATACAGGGAGCTCCGCCTCCAGCGCACCCCGATCCTGACACACACGACACAAAGCACAATCAATCACGTGCCGCCCAGCGCCATGATATTGGCCGTACCCGGAGACTTGTCCTTTACACCCGAATCTAGACCGGCCGCGTGTCGGGGACGTCCGCCCATGGCCTCGCCGCAGCGGGACAGAGTCCTTTTCTACAATACAGCGCCATCACTGTAAATCTCTAAGGCCGGGTTCACGTGGGGCGCCGGTCGGGTTCACTTGGGGCGCCGTTCCAGTTTTGTTCAATATAAAACCCGGAGGTTACACGTAGAATAAAGGAGGATTAGTCGTCCCGTCCCCCCCCCCCCCCATGCTGGACGGCCGCCCTCTGGTTCCCCTGATCCACTTCTGGCGTTTTAGAGACTTCAATGTGAAAAGACGCAAAACGCAACACCGCGTGGTTTCTGACAGAAAACTTTGAACTTTGAACTATAGGAGGCATCGCTGGCGCACCCCATGTGACCCCAGCCGTGAGGGGACCCAAACCAAAGACGGAATTTTACGCCAGTGGAAACCCCAAAGTGGCAGGAAGATGAACCGTCGTATCGCCCCCATCAAAACGTTCACCACGAGACAGAATTCTCCGCTCCGTCCACACGCCATGATTTACCCTCAGTCTAGGGCTTCGCGGTGACGTCTGACGCCCCTCGCTACAGCGCGGGGCCGGGACGAGCTGCCCGAGATAATTCACTCCACTTTATTACAGAAAGGGGAGCTGTTCCTTTAATAGAAAATGATGAGACTTTGTAATCTTCACCTCCTTCAGTTTTTCTCGGCGGCAGCCATGTAGATTTCGCGCTTGCTCTGGGGTTGCCGTGGTAGCATTACCAGACTTCTGTACATAGACTTCCTGTCATGTGACCCCCCCATGTATGTGTTCTTTTGAGTGGAAATCACATGACAGGAAGTTTATGTACAAAAGTCTGCTTAATGTTACCATGGCAACCCCAGAGCAAGCACAAAAGCGAAATAGAGGAAAATGTGATATTAGAACGTCTCATTATTTGAGTACAGATCCCCTTTAACTCCACCAAACGTAGTCCTGGCGCCCTCATTGATAGTGATGGAGCCCCCATCGTTACATTCAGAGGACGCACCGCTGAGCCCCTCTATATGGCCCTAGAGCTCGTGGCAGCGGTGTATGGGGTGGGGGTCACTGACACCCCCTGATCGGTGGTCCTAAGATCTGGCCACCAGTGATGCCTCAGAAATGCCTGTGTCATGTGACCCCATTATACAGAACATGGCGGCGCGGCGTCAGGTGCTGTCGTCATGACATAGGAAGTCCCGACCATGACGTACCCCGCCCTGGTAGATTTCATGCCACGTGTTGATCTATTTACAAACCATCCCGAGACGGGTTCACAAACCGGCGCACGTTCTACCTCTAACTCCTCCCACATCGCCGACGTCACTTGTTAAAAACTCAAACAAAAAGAGTATTTAATAAAGTTACAAAAGACACAATTTTGCATAATCGCAGTGCCGGCGTGCGAAGATCGAGCACTGACTGTCCCCTCCCCCCACCCGTTATACAAAACAGATCACACACGTCCCTTCCCCCAACGTACAAAACGAGAAATCACAAAACATTGAAGAAAAAAAAACAAAAGCGTGCAAATAGTGAAAGTGTTAAATGTGCATAGCCCAGAGTGATGTGTGCGCTGTCGTGCGCTGTGTACAGACCGGTTATATCGCCAGACGCACTTCCTCGCAATCTCGTACCGCGCCCTGATCTCGTAGTGGTTGACGGGCCTAATGTGTAAAAACCAATCAGATCGCTTCTTTTATTTTCTAGCTTTGGATAAAAAAGAAAGCCGGTATCTGATTGGTTGCTATGGAGGTGCTGCTCATAGCAACCATGGTTACCTCCATTTTGTATCTGCATCAGTTAGGATATACAAGGCCCAGTCTGTCATGAGCCGCCATCTTTTATGGGATGTGGCATAATTATAACATCATTAAAAATATGCGCCATTTTCTCTAGCAATCAGGCGTAAGCGTCGTCTTGACCAGAGCCAGTCCCTGGGATGTGGTCCTTATAAATTCCAGCACGCCGCTGCCCCTTCCACCATGTCATTAAAATTCTTTGTATGAAAACTAGAGAGGAGCGAATTGATCCGCCATAGTCGCCCGATTCACCAGTCGATAATCATGGAGGCGTTTACCGTGTGTGCGCCCGGACGTTCACAACGGATGTGCCCTGGGTTATATGGCTGCGTCTACTCCTGCATAGTTAAGTTTTATCCGGCGCCAAATTGGCGCAGTCAAACGGATTTAGAAGGACGGGAATTCGGCCGATCTATCATTTCTGATCGGATATGTTGTCTATGCGAACTGAAAATGTCAAAACTCGATCCACTCAAACATGGCCGCCAAGGCGCCGGATTACTGGAATGAGGCTTCCCATTGCTGATTGTTCGCCGGAATTCTTAGCGACCCGTGGGAATCATAAATAACGGGAAAGGGGAAAATTGCGAAGGATGTTTGCGGTAATACGAACGTAAATAGCAGCGAACGCAATGTTACACGGCACACACTACGTCAGTGTGTCGCGTTTGTCGCCAATTCCTACGTTATCTTTTTTTTACGTGTCACTGAAGGTTTGATCGTATAGGCTTTAAGGGTTAATGGTGCGCGACTTTTCTGGTGGTGTGCGGGCGTAATCTTATTAAAAAATGAGCATTAGGTCCAGAGCGCAGCAGACGCTGAGTCCGCGCACGAACACGGATCTGACAGAACATGGCCGTGTTGCCAGGGGCAACCAATCAGTTTACAGCTTTCATTTTCAAACCTGTTCTTATTCGTTGCTACGGGCAACAGCGACACGTTTTGTTAGATCAGATTTCATGCTTTCCGGTGCGTTCCCCATCTGATGGCCTCAGCCCGACAGAAGCCGGCGGATCACTTACAGATTAGCAGCGCTCAGCCGTCATGTGACCCGACAACAGCGAGCCATAATTAAATCCAATTACCAGATAACGAGAGATGAGGCGCGGTCTAATCCGCTCAAAAGACGATGCGGAGGAATGAGCAGGCGAGTCAGGAGGGGGAGGGGTCCCCGAATGTCCATGGATAATATTATTTGATGTCATTATTATACTTTGGGACTCACCCCCCGGTAGATTCCGCCATTTTGTGAGAGTCAAGCTTCAGATTCCGCCATTTTGTGAGAGTCACGCTGGTTTCTTCCATCTTGTGACAGTCCTAGAATGGATTTTGCCATTTTGGGACCTTCACAAATTGAATTCTGCAACTTTAGGCCTCTCGTTCGCCAGACGTCACTAGTACCATAACTCTTTAACTTACAAAATGGCGGCCTCCACTGGTTTCTATAAAGACACGGTAAATTAACGGGGTATTCCGCTTCCAAGACAGTGAATGTGTAAACTATCGGTATATATAGAAAGGGCATTGGTGGGTGTTGATCCCCCCCCCCGACCCCATTTTTTCCTCTAGAGAAAGTGAAGACATCCCTGCTGTGATTGGACCGGATCGTACGCGGCATGGCTTACGGCGGTGTTGATCGCGGATTCCCATACAATGAGGTCATCATAAAGCCACCATTTTGTAATACATTTGTGTTGATGTGATATCAATATTTACATCATCCAACAATTGTTCTTAGCGGGTAAGGAGATGCCCCCGCCCGTCGCCATCTTCTTAGCGGGTAAGGAGATTCCCCCGCCCCCGCCCGTCGCCATCGTCACCATTCAGAGAAAAACAATAACACTTTGTATGGTCGGGTTTTCTTTCCAAAAACCAACAGCGAAAGAATAATCAGGTAGCGTCTTGTTATGGCGTAGACGGACATATTCATCCCTCTTCCAGGCATCCATCTTGGATGAGACCATGGTGTTAACTTTCCACCAATGAAAAGCGTTTAGTGATGTGAGCGTGCAAGTGGGTGATCCGTCAGCTTCTCAAGATCTCTCCGCTCGCGGGAGACCGTTCCTTAGTCGGTGTAGGTGGATCCCGGAAGGTCGTTGGTCAGCGTGTGCCAGTGTTCTGCCCTCTGATTGGTGGAAGAGAGACACTCCATCCAGTGTTTAAGACACTCCCCTTTAGCGTTCATGCCAAGCGTAACCCCCCCTGGAAGAGAACAAATGCGAGGTTGAGGAGTAGATGGGGGTCTGGAAGGACCGTCAAGGAAGAGTAGGGGAGCAGGGGGTATACGAATGAGATGCAAATGTACACAGATCATGGGCTCCACCTCTCAGACACCTTGGCCAATCAGATGCGTGGAAAGGACTCGCGCCATATTGACTATATAGACTCACCTATGAAATCGTTGGACTTTCCCAAGTCGTAGTCCCACACGGTCACCTCCAGGCTCCTCTTCTGAAGCTCGTGGAGACCGATTTTATAGAAGAACTCCTGAATAATGACAGAATTACGTTATAAGAGCGCGCTACAAATCACAGTGGTGGCAGCCATTTTATACACTGGAAAAATAAACACAAAATGGCTGCCACCATGGTAACCAAGAAACGGTAGATATCTCCTACTCCCCTCTAAGGCTTTGTACCTCATTAAATTCTGGGTTCAGCGTCTTCTTCTTTACAGCCGTCTTGTGCTTGGACTTCTTCTCCACATCCGGTTTCAGGTAACTGGAAAAAAACAAAAAGAAGAACATGAAGAAGTGGAGACGAGGGGATTTTAGAGGTGATAATGGGGACCTGACCAGGAAAATCGCCCCCTATTCCGCTACTTTGAACGGCTTGGTAGAAGCCCCCACCCCGTCTCAGGGCAATGGTATGGTTGGCCTCTATGGTGTCCCGCCTGTGGGTCTATTAAACGGAGGCCATAGATGCGCTGGTGATTTGACCAAAGACGGATCAGTGATCGCCGTGTGTTACGGATAGGATCCCGCCTGGAACAATTGGCAGAATGTCTCACCCTTATAGGAGATATGGAACGGAGGACAATGCCTTTAAGAAGGACATCTTCGTTACGGGAAATTGTCACATCTGTGGTCACCTTAAGGTCATTGGGTCACAACCGCTCACCACTTGTATGTTCTTAGTATGTTCATAACATCTCCATACTACAGGACATGTCGGAGCCCCCACAACTAGGACCATGACCCCCTTCACCAGTCTTCTCTCTCCGGCACATCTGGCCACTCTCGGGGGAGCTCTAGGACTTCTTATCCCACATCTAAAAATAAGCTGCTTGTCCCCCGGGGGACCGAGGTTTCACCTGCACGCGGCCGCACAGGTCTCATGTGTGTTACAACCGCCCTAAGAATACGACCGGAGTCTACGAATATACTATACAGAGTGGAGAAGACCTCTGAGAGGACCACAAGGAGCGGAGCCCTCACCTCATCATCCAAACCTTCACTTCATGAAACACAAATGACCAGACTCAAGCTTTATCTTAATTACATATTGGAGGAGATGCAGCGCCCGTTTTAGGGGGTGGCAAACTGGGCAATTGCCCGAGGCCACTATTTATAAGGAACAACAGGGGAAATCTCAAACCACCCAGTAATATTTATCATTGTATGGTGGTATTATGTGGCTGTATATGGTAGTATTATCTTGGCACTATATGGTGGTATTATGTGGGCTGTATATGGTAGTATTATCTTGGCACTATATGGTGGTATTATGTGGGCTGTATATGGTGGTATTATCTTGGCACTATATGGTGGTATTATGTGGGCTGTATATGGTAGTATTATCTTGGCACTATATGATGGTATTATGTGGGCTGTATATGGCAGTATTATCTTGGCACTGTATGGTGGTATTATGTGGCTGTATATGGCAGTATTATCTTGGCACTATATGGTGGTATTATGTGGCTGTATATGACAGTATTATCTTGGCACTATGTGGTGGTATTATGTGGCTGTATATGACAGTATTATCTTGGCACTATATGGTGATATTATGTGGGCTGTATATGGCTGTATTATCTTGGCACTATATGGTGGTATTATGTGGGCTGTATATGGCAGTATTATCTTGGCACTATATGGTGGTATTATGTGGCTGTATATGACAGTATTATCTTGGCACTATGTGGTGGTATTATGTGGCTGTATATGACAGTATTATCTTGGCACTATGTGGTGGTATTATGTGGCTGTATATGACAGTATTATCTTGGCACTATGTGGTGGTATTATGTGGCTGTATATGGCAGTATTATCTTGGCACTATATGGTGGTATTATGTGGCTGTATATGACAGTATTATCTTGGCACTATATGGTGGTATTATGTGGCTGTATATGACAGTATTATCTTGGCACTATGTGGTGGTATTATGTGGCTGTATATGACAGTATTATCTTGGCACTATGTGGTGGTATTATGTGGGCTGTATATGGCAGTATTATCTTGGCACTATGTGGTGGTATTATGTGGCTGTATATGGCAGTATTATCTTGTCACTATATTGTGGTATTATGTGGGCTGTATATGGCAGTATTATCTTGGCACTATATGGTGGTATTATGTGGGCTGTATATGGCAGTATTATCTTGGCACTGTATGGTGGTATTATGTGGCTGTATATGGCAGTATTATCTTGGCACTATATGGTGGTATTATGTGGGCTGTATATGGCAGTATTATCTTGGCACTATATGGTGGTATTATGTGGGCTGTATATGGTAGTATTATCTTGGCACTATATGGTGGTATTATGTGGCTGTATATGACAGTATTATCTTGGCACTATGTGGTGGTATTATGTGGCTGTATATGACAGTATTATCTTGGCACTATGTGGTGGTATTATGTGGCTGTATATGACAGTATTATCTTGGCACTATGTGGTGGTATTATGTGGCTGTATATGACAGTATTATCTTGGCACTATGTGGTGGTATTATGTGGCTGTATATGGCAGTATTATCTTGTCACTATATTGTGGTATTATGTGGGCTGTATATGGCAGTATTATCTTGGCACTATATGGTGGTATTATGTGGGCTGTATATGGCAGTATTATCTTGGCACTGTATGGTGGTATTATGTGGGCTGTATATGGCAGTATTATCTTGGCACTATATGGTGGTATTATGTGGGCTGTATATGGCAGTATTATCTTGGCACTATATGGTGGTATTATGTGGGCTGTATATGGCAGTATTATCTTGGCACTGTATGGTGGTATTATGTGGCTGTATATGGCAGTATTATCTTGGCACTATATGGTGGTATTATGTGGCTGTATATGGCAGTATTATCTTGGCACTATATGGTGGTATTATGTGGCTGTATATGGTAGTATTATCTTGGCACTATATGGTGGTATTATGTGGCTGTATATGACAGTATTATCTTGGCACTATGTGGTGGTATTATGTGGCTGTATATGACAGTATTATCTTGGCACTATATGGTGGTATTATGTGGCTGTATATGACAGTATTATCTTGGCACTATGTGGTGGTATTATGTGGCTGTATATGGCAGTATTATCTTGTCACTATATTGTGGTATTATGTGGGCTGTATATGGCAGTATTATCTTGGCACTATATGGTGGTATTATGTGGCTGTATATGACAGTATTATCTTGGCACTATGTGGTGGTATTATGTGGGCTGTATATGGCAGTATTATTTTGGCACTATATGGTGGTATTATGTGGCTGTATATGGCAGTATTATCTTGGCATTATATGGTGGTATTATGTGGGCTGTATATGGCAGTATTATTTTGGCACTGTATGGTGGTATTATGTGGGCTGTATATGGCAGTATTATCTTGGCACTATATGGTGGTATTATGTGGCTGTATATGGCAGTATTATCTTGGCACTATATGGTGGTATTATGTGGCTGTATATGGCAGAATTATCTTGGCACTATATGGTGGTATTATGTGGGCTGTATATGGCAGTATTATCTTGGCTCTATATGGTGGTATTATGTGGGCTGTATATGGCTGTATTATCTTGGCACTATATGGTGGTATTATGTGGCTGTATATGGCAGTATTATCTTGGCACTATATGGTGGTATTATGTGGCTGTATATGGCAGTATTATCTTGGCACTATATGATGGTATTATGTGGCTGTATATGGTAGTATTATCTTGGCACTATATGGTGGTATTATGTGGCTGTATATGGTAGTATTATCTTGGCACTATATGGTGGTATTATGTGGCTGTATATGGCAGTATTATCTTGGCACTATATGATGGTATTATGTGGGCTGTATATGGTAGTATTATCTTGGCACTATATGGTGGTATTATGTGGGCTGTATATAGCAGTATTATCTTGGCACTATATGATGGTATTATGTGGGCTGTATATGACAGTATTATCTTGGCACTATGTGGTGGTATTATGTGGCTGTATATGGCAGTATTGTCTTGGCACTATATGGTGGTATTATGTGGCTGTATATAGCAGTATTATCTTGGCACTATATGGTGGTATTATGTGGCTGTATATGGTAGTATTATCTTGGCACTATATGGTGGTATTATGTGGGCTGTATATGGCAGTATTATCTTGGCACTATATGGTGGTATTATGTGAGCTGTATATGGCAGTATTATCTTGGCACTATATGGTGGTATTATGTGGCTGTATATGGCAGTATTATCTTGGCACTATATGGTGGTATTATGTGGGCTGTATATGGCAGTATTATCTTGGCACTATATGGTGGTATTATGTGGCTGTATATGACAGTATTATCTTGTCACTATATGGTGGTATTATGTGGCTGTATATGGCAGTATTATCTTGGCACTATATGGTGGTATTATGTGGGCTGTATATGGCAGTATTATCTTGGCACTATATGGTGGTATTATGTGGGCTGTATATAGCAGTATTATCTTGGCACTGTATGATGGTATTATGTAGCTGTATATGGTAGTATTATCTTGGCACTATATGGTGGTATTATGTGGCTGTATATGGCAGTATTATCTTGGCACTATATGATGGTATTATGTGGGCTGTATATGGTAGTATTATCTTGGCACTATATGGTGGTATTATGTGGCTGTATATAGCAGTATTATCTTGGCACTATATGATGGTATTATGTGGGCTGTATATGGCAGTATTGTCTTGGCACTATATGGTGGTATTATGTGGCTGTATATAGCAGTATTATCTTGGCACTATATGGTGGTATGTGGCTGTATATGGCAGTATTATCTTGGCACTATATGGTGGTATTATGTGAGCTGTATATGGCAGTATTATCTTGGCACTATATGGTGGTATTATGTGGGCTGTATATGACAGTATTATCTTGGCACTATATGGTGGTATTATGTGTGCTGTATATGGCAGTATTATCTTGGCACTGTATGATGGTATTATGTAGCCTGTATATGGCAGTATTATCTTGGCACTATATGGTGGTATTATGTGGGCTGTATATAGAAGTATTATCTTGGCACTATATGATGGTATTATGTGGCTGTATATGGCAGTATTATCTTGGCACTATATGATGGTATTATGTGGCTGTATATGGCAGTATTATCTTGGCACTATATGGTGGTATTATGTGGGCTGTATATGGCAGTATTATCTTGGCACTGTATGGTGGTATTATGTGGCTGTATATGGCAGTATTATCTTGGCACTGTATGGTGGTATTATGTGGCTGTATATGGCAGTATTATCTTGGCACTATATGGTGGTATTATGTGGCTGTATATGGCAGTATTATCTTGGCACTATATGGTGGTATTATGTGGGCTGTATATGGCAGTATTATCTTGGCACTATATGGTGGTATGTGGCTGTATATGGCGGTATTATCTTGGCACTATATGGTGGTATTATGTGAGCTGTATATGGCAGTATTATCTTGGCACTATATGGTGGTATTATGTGGCTGTATATGGCAGTATTATCTTGGCACTGTATGGTGGTATTATGTGGGCTGTATATGGCAGTATTATCTTGGCACTATATGGTGGTATGTGGCTGTATATGGCGGTATTATCTTGGCACTATATGGTGGTATTATGTGGGCTGTATATGGCAGTATTATCTTGGCACTATATGGTGGTATTATGTGGCTGTATGTGGCAGTATTATCTTGCCACTATATGGTGGTATTATGTGGCTGTATATGGCAGTATTATCTTGGCACTGTATGATGATATTATGTGGCTGTATATGGCAGTATTATCTTGGCACTATATGGTGGTATTATGTGGGCTGTATATGGCAGTATTATCTTGGCACTATATGGTGGTATGTGGCTGTATATGGCGGTATTATCTTGGCACTATATGGTGGTATTATGTGGGCTGTATATGGCAGTATTATCTTGGCACTATATGGTGGTATTATGTGGCTGTATGTGGCAGTATTATCTTGCCACTATATGGTGGTATTATGTGGCTGTATATGGCAGTATTATCTTGGCACTGTATGGTGGTATTATGTGGCTGTATATGGCAGTATTATCTTGGCACTATATGGTGGTATTATGTGAGCTGTATATGGCAGTATTATCTTGGCACTATATGGTGGTATTATGTGGGCTGTATATGGCAGTATTATCTTGGCACTATATGGTGGTATTACGTGGCTGTATATGGCAGTATTATCTTGGCACTATATGATGGTATTATGTGGGCTGTATATGGCAGTATTATTTTGGCACTGTATGGTGGTATTATGTGGGCTGTATATGGCAGTATTATCTTGGCACTATATGGTGGTATTATGTAGGCTGTATATGGCAGTATTATCTTGGCACTATATGGTGGTATTATGTGGGCTGTATATGGCAGTATTATCTTGGCACTATATGGTGGTATTATGTGGGCTGTATATGGCAGTATTATCTTGGCACTATATGGTGATATTATGTGGGCTGTATATGGCAGTATTATTTTGGCACTATATGATGGTATTATGTGGGCTGTATATGGCAGTATTATTTTGGCACTATATGGTGGTATTATGTGGCTGTATATGGCAGTATTATCTTGGCACTATATGGTGATATTATGTGGGCTGTATATGGCAGTATTATTTTGGCACTGTATGATGGTATTATGTGGCTGTATATGGCAGTATTATCTTGGCACTATATGGTGGTATTATGTGAGCTGTATATGGCAGTATTATCTTGGCACTATATGGTGGTATTATGTGGGCTGTATATGGCAGTATTATCTTGGCACTATATGGTGGTATTATGTGGGCTGTATATGGCAGTATTATCTTGGCACTATATGATGATATTATGTGGCTGTATATGGTAGTATTATCTTGGCACTATATGGTGGTATTATGTGGGCTGTATATGACAGTATTATCTTGGCACTATATGGTGGTATTATGTGAGCTGTATATGGCAGTATTATCTTGGCACTATATGGTGGTATTATGTGGGCTGTATATGGCAGTATTATCTTGGCACTATATGGTGGTATTATGTGGGCTGTATATGGCAGTATTATCTTGGCACTATATGGTGGTATTATGTGGCTGTATATGGCAGTATTATCTTGGCACTGTATGGTGGTATTATGTGGGCTGTATATGGCAGTATTATCTTGGCACTATATGGTGGTATTATGTGAGCTGTATATGGCAGTATTATCTTGGCACTATATGGTGGTATTATGTGGGCTGTATATGGCAGTATTATCTTGGCACTATATGGTGGTATTATGTGGGCTGTATATGGCAGTATTATCTTGGCACTATATGGTGGTATTATGTGGCTGTATATGGCAGTATTATCTTGGCACTGTATGGTGGTATTATGTGGGCTATATATGGCAGTATTATCTTGGCACTGTATGGTGGTATTATGTGGCTGTATATGGCAGTATTATCTTGGCACTGTATGGTGATATTATGTGGGCTGTATATGGCAGTATTATCTTGGCACTGTATGGTGGTATTATGTGGGCTGTATATGGCAGTATTATCTTGGCACTATATGGTGGTATTATGAGGCTGTATATGGCAGTATTATCTTGGCACTATATGGTGGTATTATGTGAGCTGTATATGGCAGTATTATCTTGGCACTATATGATGGTATTATGTGGGCTGTATATGGCAGTATTATTTTGGCACTGTATGGTGGTATTATGTGGGCTGTATATGGCAGTATTATCTTGGCACTATATGATGGTATTATGTGGGCTGTATATGGCAGTATTATCTTGGCACTATATGGTGATATTATGTGGGCTGTATATGGCAGTATTATTTTGGCACTATATGGTGGTATTATGTGGCTGTATATGGCAGTATTATCTTGGCACTAAATGGTGATATTATGTGGGCTGTATATGGCAGTATTATTTTGGCACTGTATGATGGTATTATGTGGCTGTATATGGCAGTATTATCTTGGCACTATATGGTGGTATTATGTGGGCTGTATATGGCAGTATTATCTTGGCACTATATGGTGGTATTATGTGGGCTGTATATGGCAGTATTATCTTGGCACTATATGATGGTATTATGTGGCTGTATATAGCAGTATTATCTTGGCACTATATGGTGGTATTATGTGGGCTGTATATGGCAGTATTATCTTGGCACTATATGGTGGTATTATGTGGCTGTATATGGCAGTATTATCTTGGCACTGTATGGTGATATTATGTGGGCTGTATATGGCAGTATTATCTTGGCACTGTATGATGGTATTATGTGGCTGTATATGGCAGTATTATCTTGGCACTATATGGTGGTATTATGTGGGCTGTATATGGCAGTATTATCTTGACACTATATGGTGGTATTATGTGGCTGTATATGGCAGTATTATCTTGGCACTCTATGGTGGTATTATGTGGCTGTATATGGTAGTATTATCTTGGCACTGTATGGTGGTATTATGTGAGCTGTATAT
>NW_027461823.1:120746-165017 GCF_050947455.1 Rhinoderma darwinii | reverse complement strand
GTCTAATTCTGCTGTGAATATGGAGAAGAGCGAGGCCTTGTGGTTGGGAAGTGACAGCGATGTCTTCTCGGTGCCCTTCAGAACAGTTCAGGAGAAGATAAAGATTTTGGGGGTTGTGTTTGGAGCTGTGGATGAAGGGAAGGTGAACTGGGAGGAGAAGTTAGCGCTGTGTGAGCAGAAGGTGCTGAGCTGGAAGCACTGGCGGCTGACGTATCAGGAGAAGGTCCGCCTGTTGAAGAGCTTCCTCCTCCCGCTCTTCCTATATATCAGTGTGGTGTTTCCAGTACCGGATACTTTACTTCCCAGACTGACAAACGTTTTCTTCCGCTTCTTGTGGGGTAACAGGGTCAATGTAGTCAGGAGGAACATTGTCTATCTCCCTCATAAGGAAGGTGGTCTCTCCATGCCCTGCCCGGAGCTCTTCTTTAGTCTTATGTTTCTGATGAAGAATTTTTTATTTTGTAAGAATGCTGAGGTGAAGCCATGGGGCAGTTTGTTTAAAAGTCAGATCCAGCAGTTTGTGTCTGTGTGGTCAATAGGTGACCCCATAAAGAGGATCTCAGGGCGCATTAAGAATAACGTGTCTTGGTATGGAGTCAATATAATCAGGAAGATCATTAAATGGAAGATCTTATATGATGATGTCAAGTTACTCCATAGGAAGGAGTTGTACAAGAAGCTCCTTAGATGTCAGTTCACTGTCCATATACAATTGAGGGAAGCCCCGAGCCTTGATATAAGACAGGCTGCAAAAATCCTGGATGACTCTAGAGTTCCTCCGCACATGAGGGACGTGGCATGGTTAGGATTCCATGGCAAAATGTATGTTAGAGTCAACCTTAAGTGTAGATTCATGTTGGACAGATTCTGTCCTAGAGAAGAGTGTCCCCAGATACTAGAGACCATGGAACATCTACTGCTAGAGTGTCCTTTCAGTATACAATTATGGGAAGCTGTGTCCCTGTCCCTGCAGTTACCACATCTAGTGGGACAGCCATACTCTCAGCTGCTGTATGGAGACTTCCAGCCTGAACTTAGTGTATATGATAGAAGTTCATTATATGTCATAAATGTGGTGACCCTGTATCATCTGTGGTGTGCGCGATGCAGCCTGGTCATCAATAAAGAAGAACTCTCCTGTAATACTGTCAGGCAGAATATCTTGGAAAGTCTTAAGACTGTGTATAGGAAAGATATGGAAAATAATTTGAATTTATACTGGAGGAATATTAATATATCATGCTTTGTTTAATATTTGTGATGTTATTAAGAGACAAGTTTTGTTCTATATTTGTCATGACTGTCTTGTAAATACATTGTAATATTTTGTTGCAAGTTTTCAAATAAAAAAAAAAAAAAAAAAGATCATTATAGTAGTTATATTCTTGTATATAGGGGCAGTATTATAGTAGTTATATTCTTGTATATAGGGGGGCAGTATTATAGTAGTTATATTCTTGTATATAGGAACAGTATTATAGTAGTTATATTCTTGTATATAGAGGCAGTATTATAGTAGTTATATTCTTGTATATAGGGGCAGTATTATAGTAGGTTTATTCTGGTATATAGGAACAGTATTATAGTAGTTATATTCTTGTATATAGGGGCAGTATTATAGTAGTTATATTCTTGTATATAGTGCAGTATTATAGTAGTTATATTCTTGTATATAGGAGCAGTATTATAGTAGTTATATTCTTGTATATAGGTGGCAGTATTATAGTAGTTATATTCTTGTATATAGGGAGCAGTATTATAGTAGTTATATTCTTGTATATAGGGGGCAGTATTATAGTAGTTATATTCTTGTATATAGGAGGCAGTATTATAGTAGTTATATTCCTGTATATAGGGGACAGTATTATAGTAGTTATATTCTTGTATATAGGGGCAGTATTATAGTAGTTATAGTCTTGTATATAGGGGGCAGTATTATAGTAGTTATATTCCTGTATATAGGAGCAGTATTATAGTAGTTATATTCTTGTATATAGGGGTCAGTATTATAGTAGTTATATTCTTGTATATAGGGGCCGTATTATAGTAGTTATATTCTTGTATATAGGAGCAGTATTATAGTAGTTATATTCTTGTATATAGAAGCAGTATTATAGTAGTTATATTCTTGTATATAGGAGCAGTATTATAGTAGTTATATTCTTGTATATAGGAGCAGTATTATAGTAGTTATAATCTTGTATATAGGGGCAGTATTATAGTAGTTATATTCTTGTATATAGTAGCAGTATTATAGTAGCTATATTCTTGTATATAGGGGGCAGTATTATAGTAGCTATATTATTGTATATAGGGGGGCAGTATTATAGTAGTTATATTCTTGTATATAGGGCCAGTATTATAGTAGTTATATTCTTGTATATAGGGGGCAGTATTATAGTAGTTATATTATTGTATATAGGGGGGCAGTATTATAGTAGTTATATTCTTGTATATAGAGGCAGTATTATAGTAGTTATATTCTTGTGTATAGGAGCAGTATTATAGTAGGTATATTCTTGTATATAGGGGGCAGTATTATAGTAGTTATATTCTTGTATATAGGGGCAGTATTATAGTAGGTATATTCTTGTATATAGGGGGCAGTATTATAGTAGTTATATTCTTGTATATAGGGGGCAATATTATAGTAGCTATATTCTTGTATATAGGGCCAGTGTTATAGTAGTTATATTCTTGTATATAGGGGGCAGTATTATAGTAGTTATATTCTTGTATATAGGGGGGCAGTATTATAGTAGTTATATTCTTGTATGTAGGGGCAGTATTAGGCTGGGTTCACACGTGGCGGAATTTCACTTAAATTCCGCTGCGGACTCTCCGCAGCGTTAATCCGCAGCGGTGCCGTTTGTCCATTGACTTACACTTTAATTTAGCAGTGTTCGTTTAGACGAGGCGTAAAATTCCGCTGCGGAGCATAGGCTGCGGAGCGGAATTTGGTGTCCGCAGCATGCTCTGTCTGTTGCGGAGCAGTGGCGGACTCATGGCGGAATTTCTCCATTGACTTCAATGGAGAGTCAAAATTCCGCAATGAAGTCCGCAGATCTTATGTGTGCTGCGGAGCGTATTGGTTTTACTACCATGACATTTCTTCATTCTGGCTGGACCTATGTATTTCTAGGTCTACAGCCAGACTGAGGAAGTCAATGGGGCTCCCGTAATGACGGGAGCGTTGCTAGGAGACGTCTGTAAATAGTCACTGTCCAGGGTGCTGAAAGAGTTAAGCGATCGGCAGTAACTGTTTCTGCACCCGGGACAGTGACTACCGATCTCAATATACATGTATCTGTAAAAAAACATATAAGTTCATACTTACCGAGAACTCCCTGCGTCTGTCTCCAGTCCGGCCTCCCAGGATGACGTTTCAGTGTAAGTGACGGCTGCAGCCAATCACAGGCCAAGCACAGGCTGCAGCGGTCACATGGACTGGCGCGTCATCCAGGGAGATCGGGCCGGATGCCGAAAGAGGGACGCGTCACCAAGACAACGGCCGGTAAGTATGAAATTCGTTTACTTTCACTAGGGAAAGTGCTGTCCCTTCTCTCTATCCTGCACTGAATAGGGAGAAGGGAAGCACTTTTCCCGCAGTCCGCAGCAGCTAGTCCGCATCAATTTTCTGCACATTTTGTGCAGATCCGCAGCAGAATCTGCGACGCAGATTCTGTGCGGCATTGATGCGGACAGTTGCGGAGGAAATCCGCCACGTGTGGTCATGCCCTTATAGTAGTTATATTCTTGTGTATAGGAGAAGTATTATAGTAGTTATATTCTTGTATATAGGAGCAGTATTATAGTAGTTATATTCTTGTATATAGGGGTAGTATTATAGTTGTTATATTCTTGTATATAGGGGCAGTATTATAGTAGTTATATTCTTGTATATAGGGGCAGTATTATAGTAGTTATATTCTTGTATATAGGGGTAGTATTATAGTAGTTATATTCTTGTATATAGGGGTAGTATTATAGTTGTTATATTCTTGTATATAGGGGCAGTATTATAGTTGTTATATTCTTGTATATAGGGGCAGTATTATAGTTGTTATATTCTTGTATATAGGAGCAGTATTATAGTAGTTATATTCTTGTATATAGGGGTAGTATTATAGTTGTTATATTCTTGTATATAGGAGCAGTATTATAGTAGTTATATTCTTGTATATAGGGGCAGTATTATAGTAGTTATATTCTTGTATATAGGGGGCAGTATTATAGTAGTTATATTCTTTTATATAGGGGCAGTATTATAGTAGTTATATTCTTGTATATAGGGGCAGTATTATAGTAGTTATATTCTTGTATATAGGAGGCAGTATTATAGTAGTTATATTCTTGTATATAGGGGCAGTATTATAGTAGTTATATTCTTGTACATAGGGGGGAGTATTATAGTAGTTATATTCTTGTATATAGGGGGCAGTATTATAGTAGTTATATTCTTGTATATAAGGGGCAGTATTATAGTAGTTATATTCCTGTATATAGGGGCAGTATAATAGTAGTTATATTCTTGTATATAGGAGCAGTATTATAGTAGTTATATTCTCGTATATAGGGGGTAGTATTATAGTAGTTATATTCTTGTATATAGGAGCAGTATTATAGTAGTTATATTCTTGTATATAGAAGCAGTATTATAGTAGTTATATTCTTGTATATAGGAGCAGTATTATAGTAGTTATATTCTTGTATATAGGGAGCAGTATTATAATAGTTATATTCTTGTATATAGGGGGCAGTATTATAGTAGTTATATTCTTGTATATAGGGGGCAGTATTATAGTAGTCATATTCTTGTATATAGGGAGCAGTATTATAATAGTTATATTCTTGTATATAGGGGGCAGTATTATAGTAGTTCTATTCTTGTATATAGGGGGCAGTATTATAGTAGTTATAATCTTGTATATAGGGGGTAGTATTATAGTAGTTCTATTCTTGTATATGGGGAGCAGTATTATAGTAGTTATATTCTTGTATATAGGAGCAGTATTATAGTAGTTATATTCTTGTATATAGAAGCAGTATTATAGTAGTTATATTCTTGTATATAGGAGCAGTATTATAGTAGTTATATTCTTGTATATAGGGGGCAGTATTATAGTAGTTATATCCTTGTATATAGGGGGCAGTATTATAGTAGTTATATTCTTGTATATAGGGGCAGTATTATAGTAGTTATATTCTTGTATATAGGAGCAGTATTATAGTAGTTATATCCTTGTATATAGGGGGCAGTATTATAGTAGTTATATTCTTGTATATAGGAGCAGTATTATAGTAGTTATATTCTTGTATATAGGGGCAGTATTATAGTAGTTATATTCTTGTATATAGGGGGTAGTATTATAGTAGTTATATTCTTGTATATAGGGGCAGTATTATAGTAGTTATATTCTTGTATATAGGGGGCAGTATTATAGTAGTTATAATCTTGTATATAGGGGGTAGTATTATAGTAGTTCTATTCTTGTACATAGGGGGCAGTATTATAGTAGTTATATTCTTGTATATAGGGGGCAGTATTATAGTAGTTATATTCTTGTATATAGGAGCAGTATTATAGTAGTTATATTCTTGTATATAGAAGCAGTATTATAGTAGTTATATTCTTGTATATAGGGGCAGTATTATAGTAGTTATATTCTTGTATATAGGAGCAGTATTATAGTAGTTATATTCTTGTATATAGGGGGCAGTATTATAGTAGTTATATTCTTGTATATAGAAGCAGTATTATAGTAGTTATATTCTTGTATATAGGGGCAGTATTATAGTAGTTATATTCTTGTATATAGGGGCAGTATTATAGTAGTTATATTCTTGTATATAGGAGGCAGTATTATAGTAGTTATATTCTTGTATATAGGGGGCAGTATTATAGTAGTTCTATTCTTGTATATAGGAGCAGTATTATAGTAGTTATATTCTTGTATATAGGGGCAGTATTATAATAGTTATATTCTTGTATATAGGAGCAGTATTATAGTAGTTATATTCTTGTATATAGGAGCAGTATTATAGTAGTTATATTCTTGTATATAGGGGGGCAGTATTATAGTAGTTATATTCTTGTATATAGGGGGCAGTATTATAGTAGTTATATTCTTGTATATAGGAGCAGTATTATAGTAGTTATATTCTTGTATATAGGGGGCAGTATTATAGTAGTTCTATTCTTGTATATAGGAGCAGTATTATAGTAGTTATATTCTTGTATATAGGGGCAGTATTATAATAGTTATATTCTTGTATATAGGAGCAGTATTATAGTAGTTATATTCTTGTATATAGGGGGCAGTATTATAGTAGTTATATTCTTGTATATAGGAGCAGTATTATAGTAGTTATATTCTTGTATATAGAAGCAGTATTATAGTAGTTATATTCTTGTATATAGGAGCAGTATTATAGTAGTTATATTCTTGTATATAGGGGGCAGTATTATAGTAGTTATATCCTTGTATATAGGGGGCAGTATTATAGTAGTTATATTCTTGTATATAGGGGCAGTATTATAGTAGTTATATTCTTGTATATAGGAGCAGTATTATAGTAGTTATATCCTTGTATATAGGGGGCAGTATTATAGTAGTTATATTCTTGTATATAGGAGCAGTATTATAGTAGTTATATTCTTGTATATAGGAGCAGTGTTATAGTAGTTATATTCTTGTATATAGGAGCAGTATTATAGTAGTTATATTCTTGTATATAGGGGCAGTATTATAGTAGTTATATTCTTGTATATAGGGGGCAGTATTATAGTAGTTATATTCTTGTAAATAGGGGCAGTATTATAGTAGTTATATTCTTGTAAATAGGGGCAGTATTATAGTAGTTATATTCTTGTATATAGGGGGCAGTATTAGGCTGGGTTCACACGTGGCGGAATTTCACTTAAATTCCGCTGCGGACACTCCGCAGCGTTAATCCGCAGCGGAGCCGTTTCTCCATTGACTTACACTTTAATTTAGCAGTGTTCGTTTAGACGAGGCGTAAAATTCCGCTGCGGGGCATAGGCTGCGGAGCGGAATTTGGTGTCCGCAGCATGCTCTGTCTGTTGCGGAGCAGTGGCGGACTCATGGCGGAATTTCTCCATTGACTTCAATGGAGATTCTAATTTCCGCAATGAAGTCCGCAGCTGTCATGCACATGTTATGTGTGCTGCGGATTCGTCTTGCTTTTTTAACTTGACATTTCTTCATTCTGGCTGGACCTATGTATTTCTAGGTCTACAGCCAGACTGAGGAAGTCAATGGGGCTCCCGTAATGACGGGAGCGTTGCTAGGAGACGTCAGTAAATAGTCACTGTCCAGGGTGCTGAAAGAGTTAAGCGATCGGCAGTAACTGTTTCTGCACCCGGGACAGTGACTACCGATCTCAATATACATGTATCTGTAAAAAAAAATGAAGTTCGTACTTACCGAGAACTCCCTGCGTCTGTCTCCAGTCCGGCCTCCCAGGATGACGTTTCAGTCTAAGTGACGGCTGCAGCCAATCACAGGCTAATAACAGGCTGCAGCGGTCACATGGACTGCCGCGTCATCCAGGGAGATCGGGCTGGATGCCGAAGGAGGGACGCGTCACCAAGACAACGGGCGGTAAGTATGAATTTCTTTTACTTTCCCTAGGGAAAGTGCTGTCCCTTCTCTCTATCCTGCACTGATAGGGAGAAGGGAAGCACTTTTCCTGCAGTCCGCAGCAGCTAGTCCGCATCAATTTACTGCACATTTTGTGCAGATCCGCAGCAGAATCTGCAACTCAGATTCTGTGCGGCATTGATGCGGACAGTTGCGGAGGAAATCCGCCACGTCTGGTCATGCCCTTATACTAGTTATATTCTTGTATATAGGGGACAGTATTATAGTAGTTATATTCTTGTATATAGGAGCAGTATTATAGTAGTTATATTCTTGTATATAGGAGCGGTGTTATAGTAGTTATATTCTTGTATATAGTGGCAGTAGTATAGTAGTTATATTCTTGTATATAGGAGTAGTATTATAGTAGTTATATTCTTGTATATAGGGGACAGTATTATAGTAGTTATATTCTTGTATATAGGAGCAGTATTATAGTAGTTATATTCTTGTATATAGGAGCGGTGTTATAGTAGTTATATTCTTGTATATAGTGGCAGTAGTATAGTAGTTATATTCTTGTATATAGGGAGCAGTATTATAGTAGTTATATTCTTGTATATAGGAGTAGTATTATAGTAGTTATATTCTTGTATATAGGGGCAGTATTATAGTAGTTATATTCTTGTATATAGGAGTAGTATTATAGTAGTTATATTCTTGTATATAGGGGCAGTATTATAGTAGTTATATTCTTGTATATAGGGGGCAGTATTATAGTAGTTATATTCTTGTATATAGGGGGCAGTATTATAGTAGTTATATTCTTGTATATAGGGGGCAGTGTTATAGTAGTTATATTCTTGTATATAGAGGCAGTATTATAGTAGTTATATTCTTGTATATAGGAGCAGTATTATAGTAGTTATATTCTTGTATATAGGAGGCAGTATTATAGTAGTTATATTCTTGTATATAGGAGCAGTATTATAGTAGTTATATTCTTGTGTATAGGGGCAGTATTATAGTAGTTATATTCTTGTATATAGGGGTAGTATTATAGTAGTTATATTCTTGTATATAGGAGCAGTATTATAGTAGTTATATTCTTGTATATAGGGGCAGTATTATAGTAGTTATATTCTTGTATATAGGAGCAGTATTATAGTAGTTATATTCTTGTATATAGAGGGCAGTATTATAGTAGTTATATTCTTGTATATAGAGGGCAGTATTATAGTAGTTATATTCTTGTATATAGAGGCAGTATTATAGTAGTTATATTCTTGTATATAAGGGCAGTATTATAGTAGTTATATTCTTGTATATAGGAGCAGTATTATAGTAGTTATATTCTTGTATATAGGGGCAGTATTATAGTAGTTATATTCTTGTATATAGGAGCAGTATTATAGTAGTTATATTCTTGTATATAGAGGGCAGTATTATAGTAGTTATATTCTTGTATATAGGGGCAGTATTATAGTAGTTATATTCTTGTATATAGGAGCAGTATTATAGTAGTTATATTCTTGTATATAGGAGCAGTATTATAGTAGTTATATTCTTGTATATAGGAGCAGTATTATAGTAGTTATATTCTTGTATATAGAGGGCAGTATTATAGTAGTTATATTCTTGTATATAGAGGGCAGTATTAGGGCATGACCACACATGGCGGAATTCCTCCGCAACTGTCCGCATCGATGCCGCACAGAATCTGCGTTGCAGATTCTGCAGCGGATCTGCACAAAATGTGCAGTACATTGATGCGGACTAGCTGCTGCAGACTGCGGGAAAAGTGCTTCTCTTCTCCCTATCAGTGCAGGATAGAGAGAAGGGACAGCACTTTCCCTAGTGAAAGGAAACGATTTTCATACTTACCGGCCGTTGTCTTGGTGACGCGTCCCTCTTTCGGCATCCAGCCCGACCTCCCTGGATGACGCGCCAGTCCATGTGACCGCTGCAGCCTGTGCTTTGCCTGTGATTGGCTGCAGCCGTCACTTACACTGAAACGTCATCCTGGGAGGCCGGACTGGAGACAGACGCAGGGAGTTCTCGGTAAGTATGAACTTATATGTTTTTTTACAGATACATGTATATTGAGATCGGTAGTCACTGTCCCGGGTGCAGAAACAGTTACTGCCGATCGCTTAACTCTTTCAGCACCCTGGACAGTGACTATTTACAGACGTCTCCTAGCAACGCTCCCGTCATTACGGGAGCCCCATTGACTTCCTCAGTCTGGCTGTAGACCTAGAAATACATAGGTCCAGCCAGAATGAAGAAATGTCAAGTTAAAAAAGCAAGACGTATCCGCAGCACACATAACATGTGCATGACAGCTGCGGACTTCATTGCGGAACTTTGAATCTCCATTGAAGTCAATGGAGAAATTCCGCCATGAGTCCGCCACTGCTCCGCAACAGACAGAGCATGCTGCGGACACCAAATTCCGCTCCGCAGCCTATGCTCCGCAGCGGAATTGTACGCATCGTGTAAACGAACACTGCTAATTTAAAGTGAAAGTCAATGGAGAAACGGCTCCGCTGCGGATTAACGCTGCGGAGTGTCCGCAGCGGAATTTAAGTGGAATTCCGCCATGTGTGAACCCGCCCTTATAGTAGTTATATTCTTGTATATAGGGAGCAGTATTATAGTAGTTATATTCTTGTATATAGGAGCAGTATTATAGTAGTTATATTCTTGTATATAGAGGGCACTATTATAGTAGTTTAATTCTTGTATATAGGGGCAGTATTATAGTAGTTATATTCTTGTATATAGGAGCAGTATTATAGTAGTTATATTCTTGTATATAGGAGCAGTATTATAGTAGTTATATTCTTGTATATAGGAGCAGTATTATAGTAGTTATATTCTTGTATATAGGGAGCAGTATTATAGTAGTTATATTCTTGTATATAGGGGCAGTATTATAGTAGTTATATTCTTGTATATAGAGGGCAGTATTATAGTAGTTATATTCTTGTATATAGGGGCAGTATTATAGTAGTTATATTCTTGTATATAGGAGCAATATTATAGTAGTTATATTCTTGTATATAGGAGCAGTATTATAGTAGTTCTATTCTTGTATATAGGAGGCAGTATTATAGTAGTTATATTCTTGTATATAGGAGCAGTATTATAGTAGTTATATTCTTGTATATAGGGGGCAGTATTATAGTAGTTATATTCTTGTATATAGAGGGCAGTATTATAGTAGTTATATTCTTGTATATAGAGGGCAGTATTATAGTAGTTATATTCTTGTATATAGAGGGCAGTATTATAGTAGTTATATTCTTGTATATAGGGGGCAGTATTATAGTAGTTATATTCTTGTATATAGGAGCAGTATTATAGTAGTTATATTCTTGTATATAGGGGGCAGTATTATAGTAGTTATATTCTTGTATATAGAGGGCAGTATTATAGTAGTTATATTCTTGTATATAGAGGGCAGTATTATAGTAGTTATATTCTTGTATATAGGGGCAGTATTATAGTAGTTATATTCTTGTATATAGGAGCAATATTATAGTAGTTATA
Source organism: Rhinoderma darwinii (assembly GCF_050947455.1). Lineage (NCBI taxonomy): Eukaryota > Metazoa > Chordata > Amphibia > Anura > Rhinodermatidae > Rhinoderma > Rhinoderma darwinii. The sequence continues at coordinate 153,858 of NW_027461823.1, read as the reverse complement.
TTCTTGTATATAGGAGCAGTATTATAGTAGTTCTATTCTTGTATATAGGAGGCAGTATTATAGTAGTTATATTCTGGTATATAGGAGCAGTATTATAGTAGTTATATTCTTGTATATAGGAGCAGTATTATAGTAGTTATATTCTTGTATATAGGAGGCAGTATTATAGTAGTTATATTCTTGTATATAGGAGCAGTATTATAGTAGTTATATTCTTGTATATAGGGAGCAGTATTATAGTAGTTATATTCTTGCATATAGGGGCAGTATTATAGTAGTTATATTCTTGTATATAGGGGCAGTATTATAGTAGTTATATTCTTGTATATAGGGAGCAGTATTATAGTAGTTATATTCTTGTATATAGAGAGCAGTATTATAGTAATTATATTCTTGTATATAGGAGAAGTATTATAGTCGTTATATTCTTGCATATAGGGGGCAGTATTATAGTAGTTATATTCTTGTATATAGGGGCAGTATTATAGTAGTTATATTCTTGTATATAGGGGCAGTATTATAGTAGTTATATTCTTGTATATAGGGAGCAGTATTATAGTAGTTATATTCTTGTATATAGGGAGCAGTATTATAGTAGTTATATTCTTGTATATAGAGAGCAGTATTATAGTAATTATATTCTTGTATAATGGGGCAGTATTATAGTAGTTATATTCTTGTATATAGGAGCAGTATTATAGTAGTTATATTCTTGTATATAGGAGCAGTATTATAGTAGTAATATTCTTGTATATAGGGGGCAGTATTATAGTAGTTATATTCTTGTATATAGGGGCAGTATTATAGTAGTTATATTCTTGTATATAGGGGGCAGTATTATAGTAGTTATATTCTTGTATATAGGGGGCAGTATTATAGTAGTTATATTCTTGTATATAGGAGCAGTATTATAGTAGTTATATTCTTGTATATAGGAGCAGTATTATAGTAGTTATATTCTTGTATATAGGGGGCAGTATTATAGTAGTTATATTCTTGTATATAGGGGCAGTATTATAGTAGTTATATTCTTGTATATAGGGGCAGTATTATAGTAGTTATATTCTTGTATATAGGGAGCAGTATTATAGTAGTTATATTCTTGTATATAGGGGCAGTATTATAGTAGTTATATTCTTGTATAATGGGGCAGTATTATAGTAGTTATATTCTTGTATATAGGAGCAGTATTATAGTAGTTATATTCTTGTATATAGGAGCAGTATTATAGTAGTAATATTCTTGTATATAGGGGCAGTATTATAGTAGTTATATTCTTGTATATAGGGGCAGTATTATAGTAGTTATATTCTTGTATATAGGAGGCAGTATTATAGTAGTTATATTCTGGTATATAGGAGCAGTATTATAGTAGTTATATTCTTGTATATAGGAGCAGTATTATAGTAGTTATATTCTTGTATATAGGAGCAGTATTATAGTAGTTATATTCTTGTATATAGAGAGCAGTATTATAGTAATTATATTCTTGTATATAGGAGAAGTATTATAGTCGTTATATTCTTGCATATAGGGGGCAGTATTATAGTAGTTATATTCTTGTATATAGGGGCAGTATTATAGTAGTTATATTCTTGTATATAGGGGCAGTATTATAGTAGTTATATTCTTGTATATAGGGAGCAGTATTATAGTAGTTATATTCTTGTATATAGAGAGCAGTATTATAGTAATTATATTCTTGTATAATGGGGCAGTATTATAGTAGTTATATTCTTGTATATAGGAGCAGTATTATAGTAGTTATATTCTTGTATATAGGAGCAGTATTATAGTAGTAATATTCTTGTATATAGGGGGCAGTATTATAGTAGTTATATTCTTGTATATAGGGGCAGTATTATAGTAGTTATATTCTTGTATATAGGGGGCAGTATTATAGTAGTTATATTCTTGTATATAGGGGGCAGTATTATAGTAGTTATATTCTTGTATATAGGGGGCAGTATTATAGTAGTTATAGTCCTGTATATAGGGGCAGTATTATAGTAGTTATATTCTTGTATATAGGGGGCAGTATTATAGTAGTTATATTCTTGTATATACGGGGCAGTATTATAGTAGTTATATTCTTGTATATAGGAGCAGTATTATAGTAGTTATATTCTTGTATATAGGGGGCAGTATTATAGTAGTTATATTCTTGTATATAGGGGGCAGTATTATAGTAGTTATATTCTTGTATATAGGGGGCAGTATTATAGTAGTTATATTCTTGTATATAGGAGCAGTATTATAGTAGTTATATTCTTGTATATAGGAGCAGTATTATAGTAGTTATATTCTTGTATATAGGGGGCAGTATTATAGTAGTTATATTCTTGTATATAGGGGCAGTATTATAGTAGTTATATTCTTGTATATAGGGGCAGTATTATAGTAGTTATATTCTTGTATATAGGGAGCAGTATTATAGTAGTTATATTCTTGTATATAGGGGCAGTATTATAGTAGTTATATTCTTGTATAATGGGGCAGTATTATAGTAGTTATATTCTTGTATATAGGAGCAGTATTATAGTAGTTATATTCTTGTATATAGGAGCAGTATTATAGTAGTAATATTCTTGTATATAGGGGCAGTATTATAGTAGTTATATTCTTGTATATAGGGGCAGTATTATAGTAGTTATATTCTTGTATATAGGAGGCAGTATTATAGTAGTTATATTCTGGTATATAGGAGCAGTATTATAGTAGTTATATTCTTGTATATAGGAGCAGTATTATAGTAGTTATATTCTTGTATATAGGAGCAGTATTATAGTAGTTATATTCTTGTATATAGAGAGCAGTATTATAGTAATTATATTCTTGTATATAGGAGAAGTATTATAGTCGTTATATTCTTGCATATAGGGGGCAGTATTATAGTAGTTATATTCTTGTATATAGGGGCAGTATTATAGTAGTTATATTCTTGTATATAGGGGCAGTATTATAGTAGTTATATTCTTGTATATAGGGAGCAGTATTATAGTAGTTATATTCTTGTATATAGAGAGCAGTATTATAGTAATTATATTCTTGTATAATGGGGCAGTATTATAGTAGTTATATTCTTGTATATAGGAGCAGTATTATAGTAGTTATATTCTTGTATATAGGAGCAGTATTATAGTAGTAATATTCTTGTATATAGGGGGCAGTATTATAGTAGTTATATTCTTGTATATAGGGGCAGTATTATAGTAGTTATATTCTTGTATATAGGGGGCAGTATTATAGTAGTTATATTCTTGTATATAGGGGGCAGTATTATAGTAGTTATATTCTTGTATATAGGGGGCAGTATTATAGTAGTTATAGTCCTGTATATAGGGGCAGTATTATAGTAGTTATATTCTTGTATATAGGGGGCAGTATTATAGTAGTTATATTCTTGTATATACGGGGCAGTATTATAGTAGTTATATTCTTGTATATAGGAGCAGTATTATAGTAGTTATATTCTTGTATATAGGGGGCAGTATTATAGTAGTTATATTCTTGTATATAGGGGGCAGTATTATAGTAGTTATATTCTTGTATATAGGGGGCAGTATTATAGTAGTTATAGTCCTGTATATAGGGGCAGTATTATAGTAGTTATATTCTTGTATATAGGGGGCAGTATTATAGTAGTTATATTCTTGTATATAGGGGGCAGTATTATAGTAGTTATATTCTTGTATATAGGGGGCAGTATTATAGTAGTTATAGTCCTGTATATAGGGGCAGTATTATAGTAGTTATATTCTTGTATATAGGGGGCAGTATTATAGTAGTTATATTCTTGTATATAGGGGGCAGTATTATAGTAGTTATATTCTTGTATATAGGGGGCAGTATTATAGTAGTTATATTCTTGTATATAGGGGGCAGTATTATAGTAGTTATATTCTTGTATATAGGGGGCAGTATTATAGTAGTTATATTCTTGTATATAAGGAGCAGTATTATAGTAGTTATATTCTTGTATATAGGAGGCAGTATTATAGTAGTTATATTCTTGTATGTAGGGGGCAGTATTATAGTAGTTATATTCTTGTATATAGGGGGCAGTATTATAGTAGTTATATTCTTGTATATAGGGGGCAGTATTATAGTAGTTATATTCTTGTATATAGGGGGCAGTATTATAGTAGTTACCTTTGTAGCAGTCGTCTAAAAAAAATTTTAAAATGACCCTATAACCGCTGCTCTAGATGTGACTCAAGGATGAGACGTTGATGTGGAGTTATATGTAGCATTACTTGTATTATATTGATTACAGGTTGATCTCAGGTCTGGAGTTGACATACATCTGTCGGGGGCAGGGGTGACTCTGGGATTATTACTATTCTGTACATTCCTGCTCGCTGTTACTCTCTGGTGTCTGCTATTCTTGTATGTGAACATTTGTTGTTTGTCTTCCCGCTTATTCTGGTGAAATCATCAGTAAGTTTTGTTTATTCCGAATGGAGAAGTTGCTTCTTTTCTGATGTCTGACCAGGAAACACAAGTGTCTTGTAATGACTTTTGAGTATTTTACATACAGACATCCGCCTCCCCGGGTGTGATAGTCTGCGTGTATATTGTGTGTTATATGATACGTTGTGATCATCCAGGCGAGGTCCCTGGTATCACACAATCAGGACATGTTCTTTGATACTAGATACAATTAAAGGGCCAGTCACCTCCATTATTTCCTATATTTATCCGTTCTGTGCGCTGTAAACAAACACAACATTGCACAAGTGCATTGGGGGCGCTAAGATTTATGCAAACCCTGCAATATTTATATAATTTTACATTATTGCTATATTTCCTATACTTTAAATGTCAGGTTCTTAGCGCAGGATAATATTGGGTGACCCCCACCTTATACGACATTCACCCCTACAATTAAATTATATACGGGGAATAGGTCTACAAATTGACCTCAGTATAGCCATTGTTTTGGGTCGGTTGGTCTCTTGTTGTGTCACATTTTAAGGTATTTGTTGTGGCCCCCAAACATGAGATACAACACGCCAGATAACCTGTTATATCCCCACCTGCTGGCTGCCGCAGGTACTGCATGTGCAACTTTATTTTTCCCATACATACTACTAACGTTTTTTTTTAAAGTTAACCCTTGCTCTGCTGCAGCCTCTTGCATGGTTTAAGATTAGGCATTGCATAATGCTTTACAGTGAGATCACTCAAGGAAGATTATATAACCAACAGGGGTAACTTTGCTTGTTTCTAGGGCATAAAACTGGAGCCGGGGATATAGAATAGACTGGATGTAGATGTTGTGGTACTACAAGTCCCAGGTCTCCATGCAATGCAAGAAACAGCCACAAGATTCTCCGCCTGCAGATGTCTTTGTCGATATTTGGCGCAGGTAATAATGTTGTGATGGGGGTGGAGATGCCATAGAAATATCCAGCTAGATGTGGCTGTAACAGAGAGCAATAGCTTAGACCCACCAGGAGGGGAGGGCAGTGTCGCCTTCGCTGTGGGTGTTGCGCTATGACGGCTTCGTCTGTGAATTATGTTTCTTCTTCTTCTTCTTCTTCTTCCTCTGCGGTTTCATGGTTACTTGTATTATTTAGTTGCTGAGAGTTTCACATTTTGTGGTTTAGTTTGTTATTTGATGTTGTGCTGCTCCACCCAACACCAAGCAAACCCCAAATAACAGCAGCACACAGGATGTCAGGTCACCGAGGCCCCAAGAACGCGCAATTCAATGATTAGTAGATAAAAAAAATATTTAATGAGAAAATATATTTAACTTATTACAGAAATAATGGCCGACCGATCGTACAGTAAACAGAACTGGCAGACAATATGGAAGCAGAACCAAAACATTACAAAACAGAATACAGGGAACGAGATTAATATTCACGAGGCCTGGTTAATATTCATGAGGCCCGGTTAATATTCATGAGGCCCGGTTAATATTCGTGAGGCCCGGTTAATATTCATGAGGCCCGGTTAATATTCGTGAGGCCCGGTTAATATTCATGAGGCCCGGTTGATATTTATAAAAAATGCTCTGTCCTAGCTAAATGGCTTCATCACCTATGGAAACTATACTAGGGCCACACAATGGCTGCCACCTGTAAGCAATATATAATCTAGTGAACACTATTCAAACTGTTTTCTATTTATGCAAAATAAAATATATGCAAAAAAGTCACAATTTTACAGAATGTTCTGCGGAGATGGAGAAGAGACCAAGTAAAGTCACCGAAACCAGTAAATGTGAATATGATAGATAGATAGATAGATGATAGATAGATAGATAGATAGATAGATAGATAGATAGATAGATAGATAGATAGATAGATAGATAGATAGATAGACAGACAGATAGATAGATAGATAGATAGATAGATAGATAGATAGATAGATAGATAGATAGATAGATAGATAGATAGATAGATAGATATGAGATAGATAGATAGATAGATATGAGATAGATAGATAGATAGATAGATAGATAGATAGATAGATAGATAGATAGATATGAGATAGATAGATATGAGATAGATAGATAGATAGATAGATAGATATGAGATGGATAGATAGATAGATAGATAGATAGATAGATAGATATGAGATAGATATGAGATAGATATGAGATAGATATGAGATAGATATGAGATAGATAGATAGATAGATAGATAGATAGATATGAGATAGATAGATATGAGATAGATAGATATGAGATAGATAGATAGATATGAGATAGATAGATAGATAGATAGATAGATAGATAGATAGATAGATAGATAGATAGATATGAGATAGATAGATAGATAGATAGATACTTCCTTCCTAAGCTGCAATACCAGACACATCCCAATACCAGGTGTGGCGCTGTTTTAGGAAGACAGCAGCCATGTTTTTCTAATTTTGGACTATTTCAGGGCGCCTCTCGTCCATCTTTCATTATAACTTTGCATAGTAATAAGCACTGTACTGTAATATGACTGTGATATGTAATATGATAATAATACTGTACATTATATTGACCGGATGCTAGCAGATAAATACTGGGCACTACTGACACGACTTCTCCGTACACTCACGGCGTTCACCTCGGCTTCTTCATCTTATCTCCAGGTTCATATTTGTGTCCTGTTTCCCATCTCACACCAGCTCTTATTCCACAGATGGGACTAGTGATGGGACTAGTGATGGGACTAGAATCTGTTCTTCTCTTGGAGGAATCTCCAGTTGATCAACCTGTGAACTGTTCTCCAATAATGGCTTCTTCTCCTCCAAGGTGTCTCCTTTGCCCAACTCATCCAGCTCAACCATGGAATCGTCCTTCTTCTCCCCCCCACTGATGAATGTGCTCATCTCTTGTTCCGTTCCCGGTTCGGCTTTGTTGCCGGACGTCCCATTTTCCATCCCCACTGGATTCTGCGCCATTTTCCCATCTCCCAGCTCTGGTACTTGCCCTGCCCATACATCTTTCTTATTGGATCTTCTGCTCTGGCCATGAAAGCTTTGGGAGCCGCTCCGTCTCTTACGTCTGATCAACATGACCACTATGGTGACCAGGATCAAGAATAATATCACGATGCAGACCACAATCGCGATTAGTTCCCTTGTGTTTTGGGCTGGTGACTTTTTCGGCTTCGATCCCATGGTGATCATTGGGTTATTATCAAGGGTCCTTGTGGTCACTGGTTTGGAAATACCTGTTGTCTGTTCAGTTTGGGGGGAAGAAGTCATCTCATGGCCAGTTGTGTTTTTTTCGTCTTTAACTGTTTGACTGGTAACTAGGAGATCTATAGGAAGTTCAATGGCTGGTCCAGGTGAGACCGTAGCATTTGATGGGTCTTTGGTTGATTTGATGCTTGTAACATCTGGTGTGATGGTGGACGCTTCTTCTAGGGGTGTCGCACCAGCCGGACTTGTCTTTTGGTCATGAGTTGCTTCGGACTCTGTAGTAGTTGATGAAGCCAAGGAATCGTGAGAAGTTGTAAGTTCCTCGGTTGAGGTCTCAATCACAGTAGTAGTTTCGTTGACTGAACTGTTAGTTAAGGCCAAATATTCAACACTGTTGTTTTTGCTCTCAGGGACATCATTGATTCGGCTTTCCAAAGATGAAGACCAGCTCACTGACAAGAGGAGCAGTGTGAACGCCAGAAGGTGACCCACCATGGTGATGTCTCCAATGTGTTGAGTCCTTTTCTGCTTCTTCAGGAGATCTAAAAAACCAAAAACTTCATTATGTAGAAGACAATAAAGAACTCAACATCTACCCAGGGTTCTTCTTCAAGACTCCCAACAAGAAATATTATTGGGGACAATGATAATTCCATAATAAAGTCATGGACATGGCATGTGATAACCTACCCAGGACAATTAGCCCATGCTGGTGAAGACCACCAATGTGACCACCAGTGTTGGGGGCTGAAACATACAAGGAAGTGGTTTCCAATTTATTTTGGTTCCTTCAATGCTTAGATCAAGACTCATCCCTGGTCCCTCCACCTCCCCCACTCCTCAGAAGAACCTGCCTCATGATACCGGAAGGGTGCTGCCCTCTCCTGTGCCACAAGATTTAGTAATTTCCTGTGGTTGGAACAGTTAACGAGAAGAAATAATGTAGAAACACGATGGTGAAAAAGGAGCGAGGACGTGTGTGACAGATGCGGTGTCTGATGTAGGACTATTAGTCAGATCTGGTAGGACGGGGATTCTTGGACCGGTTTCATCCATGATCATTTCACTGGTGTTAGCCAAAAAGATTAGGAACATGTTCCCCCAATGGACAGTAGATTGTCCGACGCTCCCACAAACCCTACGGGATCTGCTGATACATACGGATTGGCGGTGGCCCGATCACCCATGGCTCCATCTATAGGGACCTTACGACAACTATCCAGATGTAACTTTTTGTTCGTTTTCCGGCTCTATTAGGTCGAGGTTTCTTAAAATGACTTCAACCTCACCCCGTACATTGGCAGCTCGGATATAAAGTCAACGTAATGATGGCGACTAACTGCTCCCGTACATTTTTGGGAACTCAAAAAAACAAAAAGTTTACAGAAGTAAATGGCAAGACGCGGGCAGCTTACCTGCAATGTGTACCCGAGGGTGGTCCAAAACATGCGCCTCCACCCTGCGATCCCCCGGCCTGACGAGCGCAGATTACACTGAGCACCTCCTCATTTCCTCCAGAAGTGGTATGTGCCGGCGTCATGCGGCTTGCCTCATTCTTCTATCTCAGCGCTGAGTGTAACTTCCTTCTCACACGATGAGGACCAATAATAAATCAGTACGGAGTCCAGACGTCCCCGGCCTGCCGCACTGACTCATTTCACCGGTGCGGTTTCATCAACCGTTTCACTGTCATTTCCGGCAAAAAAAAAAAGACATAAAAAATATGTTTCTTAAATATTTTTTGGGCGGTTATTTCCGATTTTGAAATCAACTTAAAGGAGTTGTCTGGCTTGAACATCCCCCTTTAAGATTGTGGGGGCCCATAAAATGGAAGGGGGGGGGGGTGGTTATAGGGCTCCAAAAGTGGATCAACTTCCACCGTATGATCAGGACCCCCACAACTATTTCATAGTACATGGATCATCTACAACAGCCTCCGGCCCATTGGGTGAGATAGAAGTTGGGGACCCGGGTGGTCAGACAAAAATTTGGGTGAAAGAACAGATGCTTTACCTTTCTATTCGGCTTTAGCACTGCAGGGAGGACAGGATCTGTGTCTTCCCTGCATTGCTCCTTGTACTGATCAGAAGTCAGAGATTTAATGGTGAATAAATGTATATTATCAGCAACTTGTATGCGCGGAAATGCAGAAAAGACACAGCTGATGTGTCCCCCGCCCGCACCCCACCCTGCACCCCAAAACCCCCCCACCACCCACTGGAGCAAATCCGGCCGTGTCATTATAACTCAATGGTTTCCACACAAAGCTGTATCGGAGTCCCCCGTGCTTTAATGGTTTAGTCACAGGGTGCGCAATTGTTTTGGCTACAAAATCTGAAAATGGGTGGGGCTTAACAAACATGCGGAGTTTAGGATTCTTGGCGGGGGAGGCGTCTTGTATGGGAAAGGGAGGGGAAATGGCGGATTCTTGGACACATAAAGAAGACAAGTTAATCCTTCGACTTCCTCTTTCCTACTGCTGTTTGTGTGTCAGTCTTTACTGCAGTGCTGGCATTTTTTTCATGAAACAGGAAGCTCAGGATTAGCCGCGCTGTAGGCCACTATGAGACGGGGGATTATGGGGGGGCTCTTCTTACGAATGCTTCTTGCTCTCCGGTGTTACGGACACATCGCTTGGTCTTGTGTCATCTTCCTTCCTCATTTACTTGGAGTTTCTCATAAACTTTTTCAGCATCTAAATCTCCTGTAATCTGTAGCGAATGTCTGATTACCCAGCAGCACCAGCCTCCTATAGCCACGTATATATAGGGGAAGTAGATCAGATCACACCGCCCGTCTGCTGCCAAGAGTGATCATGTGCCCCTAAATGGACCTGAACTGAGCAGCGATTCTATGATGTCCCGTCCCTTCATTGTGATGTCATCAGGGGTATCCAGCAAGGAAGCCGAGCACCAGAACAGAATCAAAATCATTCATCAAGTCATTTCCTCAGATTCGCAACTCAAACTCCATGCCCTCAGTGGCCCATGCCACCCTGAGATTGGCAAAGCCCATAGGTGTCCTCTCTCCAGAGTCCTTTAAGAATCCTGGCAGAGGAGATAAGTCTTCTCCATGGGGACAGCAGCAGAATGGAGCAGTGGGGGAGAACAGAGGAGGCAGGAACAATGGCTGCTATGGGGACAGAGGAGCTATCATGGGGGCATGATGGCTGCTATGGGGACAGAGGAGCTGTCATGGGGCATGATGGCTGCTATGGGGACAGAGGAGCTGTCATAGGGGCATGATGGCTGCTATGGGGACAGAGGAGCTGTCATAGGGGCATGATGGCTGCTATGGGGACAGAGGAGCTGTCATAGGGGCATGATGGCTGCTATGGGGACAGAGGAGCTGTCATAGGGGCATGATGGCTGCTATGGGGACAGAGGAGCTGTCATGGGGCATGATGGCTGCTATGGGGACAGAGGAGCTGTCATAGGGGCATGATGGCTGCTAATGGAGTATTGTGGCGGTTTTGCGCAACAAATGTGTCTATGGGGGCACTGTGGCTATTAAGGAAGTGCTCTGGTTAATATGGGACAAGTTGAGTGATACGAGGGCACAATGACTATAGATGGCATTAAGGAGGCATAGTTGCTGTTATTGGGCAACCAAGGCATCTATTGTGGCTAAAGTTGTTCTTATGAAGTCACCAAGTCATCTGTGGTCCCAAATTTTCTGTTATGGGGTCACCAAGGCATCTAGGGGGGGGGCAAAGTTGCAGCTAAGGGGCCACCAAGGCATCTATAGGAGGCAGTTGCTGTTTTGGGGTCACCAAGGCATCTAGGGGGGCAAAGTTGCTGTTATGGGGCCACCTGGGGGGGGGGGGGGCAAAGCTGCTGTTATGGCATCACCAAGATATCTATGGGGGCATCGTGGCTGTTGTAGGGTCACCAAGGCACCTATAGGGGCACAATTGCTGCTGCACCGGCAGTGACCGTTGCTGATGTTATAGAGATCTGCTCAGAGTATTTGCGGGCGGGACTTGTGCAAAAATGAAAAATGGCGTCCAGATGTGTTATATCTCATTTACGCTGCGGGAAATTATGGAGCAGCTGGTGATCGGGACAATAATCTGCGCAGTCCAGCGGTCAGGAAGAACGGGGGAAGATTACTGGACAGTTCACAATTCTACGGTATTTTACATCAGACGAGTAAACACGCTGCGGCTGAACCGACCGCCATTTCTTTTGCCTTTATTAATGGAAAAAAACAAACAAACATAAAAATGTTTCCTTCACAAAGGCAGAATACAGAAAAAGCACCGCGGGCCCAAGCCACGCCCACTGCGTCATGTGACTGCAGCCGGAACCTTCCAGCATGTTCACTTTTTGCAACTAAGTTTTTTTTTTTGTTGCTCCGACGCCTCTAAAACGAAAAAAAATTAAGAGACTCTGCAAATAGTTGTAAATAAAAATCTCCTGCCGTTTAATGTATCCAGCTCCTCTGCAGACCTATGTGTCTCCATGGATACAGACTACAATCAAACCCTTGTTACTGCTCTCCCTCTTCTACCGTTTGTAGGTTATCAAGAAGTCTGTAACCATGGAGACACATAGTTCTGCATAGGAGCTGAAGACACAAATTGGTAATTTTTTAAATTATTTTAGATGAATTAAAGCATAAACATTGTTGCAGAAGTCTACAGACCCGGTAACGGTGAAGTAGATGTAGGCAGGTTACGGGAAACGTGGGGCGGACCGGCACATAATACGGCGGTCCGTCTGCGGGAACGGTCACAAAATCATATCTACAGGATGGACTGAAGAACCCAACGTTCAAATACAAGAACAGACACTTTCATATAAGACATCACCGTACAAGACGCAAAAACGGAAATAATCACAAATAAGATTCTCAGGTGACAAGACTCGGCTGACTCATCACCTGACGGGCCCCCGACACCTCATAAAGCCGAGTTATTGGGTGTGACGTACCACCCCAGAGAAGGGGGAAAAAAAGTCCCCTATCAGCAGATGTTCTCGCAGACGACCAATAAAAAGTGCAGAGAGGGCTCATAAAAAGGTGTTTCTCCGCCCCTTAGACTCATTAGAAACAGGAAATGAGTCTGAGGGCGTGACATGGGCTTTCCCTGGGCTGTGATTGGCTGAGAGGGCTTGACATTTGCAGCGTCTTTTTTTGATCCCTTTCTCTTGTCGTCTTAATGACCTACTTAAAGCTCCAGTCCAGATCTCATTATATTCGACGGGGACCCGAAAAATTCAGCCGAGGTCGGAGGTCTTCATACGTCTCGGCAGTTTCGCCACCAGAATTCATCTATGTCCTGCAAAGTCACCCGTGGCTGCCGAAACATGGCGTCTTCCCAGTCGTCGTGGTCGTGCGGGGTTAATGGCGAGGACGGCGCCGGTTCCCTGGGCCACAGTAGGTTGGTCTGACTGTGTGACGTCGGGGGAGCCGCCCATAACTCCAGCGGCAGCGAGGCGGTGACTACCTCTCTCCCCCGGCGAGACCGCTGGGACCTCAGAGACAGTTCAAAGGACAGCGAGAGGCAGACGATCATGAAGAGAGCCGTGAGACCGCCGAGCACCAGTATGACCACCAGACACTGGCCGCAGGGGGGAGGCAGCAGGGGGCCGGGCGCGGGGAGCGCTGGAGAAACCGCCATAACAACGGAGACGAAGAACCTGCCAGAAAAAGACACAAAACGGGAGAAGTTCATCTCATCCATCATGGAAAGGGATTCTGGGAGACCGGCCGTGTCCCTATATCTTATACGTGATATTCAGACCATTGAGGGGGGGAGGGGTCTCACTATGACGACCCCCCCCTACACATTCTACAGAAGTCGGAGTTCTCCTTTAAAGCCCCGTCCAGTCCTGGGTAATTACAGAACAATTGTAGAGTGAAGACCTGTGAGACTTTCTAATATGCTCACCATTTTTAAGTTCTCTGCTTGCTGTCAGTGAATGGGAACATTTTTCACATATCCAGGGGCTGAAAAGCCAATTCTGATATGAAGACTTCTCACAGCTGAGGGTTTGTTACAATATATCCAGACTAGACAATACTCCAGATAAACACAGCAAAAGCACAAATCTCGGCAGACCTGACTACAGTTGATAGCGCTGATCTAAACTGATACATTGTAACAAGCCCATCAGCTATAAGAGCAGGACAATGCCAGGATGGGTTTTCAGCATGAACATGTAAGGAGAGAAGATTCCATTCACTGACAGAAAGCAAACATCCTGAGGAATTGAAACCTAAAGAATAGTAAACAGAATGTTGGGCTGTGTGTATATATATGACGTGAGCCAGCAGTGCTGGGCAGCTGGGATGCCGTAATCCGTGTGATGTAGCAGTGCTGGGCAGCTGGGATGCCGTAATGCGTCTGATGTAGCAGTGCTGGGCAGCGCGTGGGATGCGGTAATGCATGGGATGTAGCAGTGCTGGGCGGTGCGTGTGATGTAGCAGTGCTGGGCTGTCATGTAGTAGTGTCTGCCGCAGACCAGGATTCTCATTATTTCTATACAGTTCTTATAGTACCTTATATTTTCGCCTCGTCCGCTCTTGGTCTCCGCTTTATGCCGTTGTCTTTTTAAGTTCGAAAGGAGGAAATTGCAGCCGTATAAGAAACCACAAAACTGTAACGTATTTCTGTACTCGGCCGACACCACGTGAGAGGAAGCGTGACGCACACCGCACCCTGTAACACTCCACCTGCGTGTGCCGAGACTAGTGAAGAGTGCAGTCATGTGTATACAGAGACCACGTCCAGATACAAAGACGACACACGTTACAGGTCCAGTCACGTACGGTCTTATACTCCAGTCACCCCCAGAGCTGCGTCGACTATGGTTATTACATTCTCTTATACTCGTCACCCCCAGAGCTGCCTCCACTATTCTGTTGCTTCATCCGGAGGGTAGGAACACACGGCGGGTTCTGGGCAGATATGCCGCATCAAGCTGCGCATCGTATCCACCCTTAACACCGCAGTGAATGCCGTCCGAAAAATTGCGGAATTTCCGCTGTGTAAAGCAGCGCCGAAAAAACCCAAAACCAGTTTCATCCCCCCCCCCCTCTCACTTCTGTGCGCATAGTCCGGCCTCCTGGGATGACGTTGAAGGTCATGTGACCGCTGCAGTCTGTGATTGGCTGCACTAGTCACATGGGATGAAACATCATCCCAGGAGGCCGGAATGGAGAAGCAGGGAACTCTGGGTAAGTATCTTTTTTTTTTTTCTTACATGCGATTTTTGCAGCGAAATCGTTGCGTTTCTGCCGCAAATGTCGCAACACACACGCTTTGCTGCGGGTTTTACTGTCCCAGTGAATTCAATGGGGAAACCCGCAACACAAGAGCAGCGACTCCGCAGCATTGATTGACACAAAGGGGCCGCACCGCAGGTCAATGTATTCAGCGTTTTTTTCCGCTGTGCGAGGACGAGACTTGTTGAAATGTCACCCACACCGCCGCAACACGCTGACCGTTTTCTGCAATGAATCCATTGTGGAAAATCCGTAGTGTTTACGCCGTGTGTTCCGATCCCTAATACTCCAGTCACCCCCAGAGCTGTTGCTTCATCACGTCTTGTTCTTTGTTCTTTTTAGTAATAAATAACGGAGCCATAAGTTACAAACCAAAGACCAAGCGGTGACGCCGTCCGCGGCTTTCCTGAACGGGAGAACGTGCGCTGCAATAGATCGTGTGTGTGAACGGAGACGCGGATACTCTGCAAGAACCGGGGGAGCTATGGGGGGGGCAGTCACATCGGGGTCCTAATGTTTGAGGGGCACAAGAGTCCCTCTGCCCCACGAGTGCTGTAAGTGGGGGTTGGGATTCATTCTGTAACGGACAATCGCGTGGACGGCGAGGACGCACGAAGGAGGCAAAGACCACAAGACGCTGCAGGTATAAAAGGCAGGACAGAGTTTATTTAAGACGCCGGTTCAGACCAACAATCATTAAATAAAACCTGAAGACGCTAAATTCAAGTTTTCAGGGATTCTGGGTTTTTTCACATTTAGGAAATTAAAAGGAAAAAAAAACAAAACATGAAAAACACAATATCTTAACAATTGAAAAATCATAAAAAATAAACACTTACTGGAAGAGGTAGATTATTGAACCGCCGGTAGAGTGACAAGTCACCCCCGAACACACAACGGGATCTGTACAAGTTATAAGTTAAAAAAAAATAATCAGTGAGAAAAACACAAATCCACGACGATCGCTCTTATGGAACCGCGCCACGCCGGACGCCTCGCCCCCTGTAGTGCATTATACCCAGCCGCTGCAATACCAGACAGTGGCCACAAGATGTCAGCAGAGGTCTGTGCAATCCGCAGCCATGGACATATCACCCCTGAAGATCGCACAGATCTGGAGGTCTCATGTTTTTTTGGAGGGGGTATCAGGCGTATCAGTCTGTGGATCGGCAGATTTCCCTCCAATGTCTACAGCCACGTACTCTGAGCGTTCCCACTCTGGAGCCGCGATCCTTCAATAAAAAGGAAAAAAAATCTTGTAGCAAGAGATCGACTTGTGGAGATCCGAAAGCTCCAGGTACTCAGTGAAAAACATTAACCTGCAGGACAAGCATTGACCACAAGGTGGCGCTGCAGCTGACCCAAAGTGACCACAACATAAACTCCTCAGAAGGGGGAGGGGCACTGCTCACATCCCACCGATATCTCCCAGCATGCCATGCTCCAGAGCTGCTCCCCCCCCCACACAATGGCATCGGCCGTACTGTGGGCAATATTCAGAGAAACATCACCAATTTGAGGAATGGTCCAGCGATGCCGCTCTAGTTGGTCACGCCCACAATATGGCCGCCTAGAGTAGAGGAGGGGGCACTTTACTACTTTCCCCTCTTAAATCAGTAGAATAAATAAAACATTTTTTACAGTTTTAACCCCATGTGGGTGAAGCCAAAGTCTGGTGGATGCGACACGCCCGCCTCCGATACCAGCGTTGATAAAGTCGCCGTTGCCTCCCCGAGGCAGTGATGGGGGAGGGGGAGCCGGACAAGGCAAGAGGATTCTCTGTATAGAAAATATTTACATCGTCCTTTATCCGTGTAGAGGTCCCTCAGCCAATCACTGCCGCCGCCCACTGTGGATCCGCACGGGATTCTGGGAAAAGGGGGTCAAGTCCTCGGGCGAGATTATTATGAAGCAGGAAAAAAACCAGAAATAAAGAACGGGAGAACGGGGAATCACGAACAGCAGTGGAAGGACAGGCGGATACTTCATGCTGTGAACGGTGACGTCCGAGGAGACGACTCAGAACTCCAGCAGCTCATCTCTCCTCCTTCTTGGAAACCTTCGAGGAATGCCAGGCCGTGGATCTAAGAAAAGGAGAGAAGCGGCTGTAAGAGAAAAGCACGTTCAAAGAGCCGGGGTCTACAAGGCAGGGGAGGGTGTGTGGGTCAGAGGAGGCGGAGTCTACTAGGCAGGGGAGGGTGCCTGGGTCAGAGGAGGCGGAGTCTACTAGGCAAGGGAGGGTGCATGGGTCAGAGGAGGCGGAGTCTACTAGGAAAGGGAGGGTGCGTGGGTCAGAGGAGGCGGAGTCTACTAGGCAAGGGAGGGTGCGTGGGTCAGAGGAGGCGGAGTCTACTAGGCAGGAGAGGGTGCGTGGGTCAGAGGAGGCGGAGTCTACTAGGCAGGGGAGGGTGCGTGGGTCAGAGGAGGCGGAGTCTACTAGGCAAGGGAGGGTGCATGGGTCAGAGGAGGCGGAGTCTACTAGGAAAGGGAGGGTGCGTGGGTCAGAGGAAGCGGAGTCTACTAGGCAAGGGAGGGTGCGTGGGTCAGAGGAGGCGGAGTCTACTAGGCAAGGGAGTGTGCGTGGGTCAGAGGCGGCGGAGTCTACTAGGCAGGGAGGGTGTGGGTCAGAGGTGGCAGAGTCTACTAGGCAGGGAGGGTGCGTGGGTCAGAGGAGGCGGAGTCTACTAGGCAGGGAGGGTGTGTGGGTCAGAGGAGGTGGGGTCTACTAGGCAGGGAGGGTGAGGATCAGAGGAGATGGGGTCTACTAGGCAGGGGAGGGTGCGTCTACTAGGCAGGGGAGGGTGCGTGGGTCAGAGGAGGCGGAGTCTACTAGGCAGGGGAGGGTGCGTGGGTCAGAGGAGGCGGAGTCTACTAGGCAGGGGAGGGTGCGTGGGTCAGAAGAGGTGGGTTCTACGAGGCAGAGGTTCAGGAAGAGAGGGGTCATTCTTCACCATATCACAGTTTGACAAGATGACACCAGAGATTCACGCCTCCGCGCCCTTAGAATCATGGGGTGCCGGCTCCACGCTGGACGATCACCTACCTGATGAAGGTCTTGAACGCGGCGGAGTGCGGGTTTATACAGAGCGGGGGCCGCTTGCCCTGTTGTTGGTCTGTGATGAAGCGATGGACCAGCTCTGCGCCAAGACAGAAGGATCAGTCATAGAAGACAACGAACGAGGCCTCCCCTCCCCCGACCCTGTTACTGACCTTTAACCTGCCAAACAGACGTGAGGCTTTTCTCATAAGAATCATCAAACCGGTCGCCGGCCGTGGGTTCAAAATCCGCAGTGTAGACGCGTCCCGAGGACACGGAATAGCAGCAGTGACACATACAGGTGTGGTAGCGGAGCCGCCCCTCCTCCAGGTACGGGTGGGCCAGGGCGTCCTTAGCAGAGATCCTCTTAATCTGGAGACACAGGAGCCGTTATTAGACCGGAAGACCTTAAATACGGAAATATCGCGCCCGAAGATGTCAACAGCCCCCCCCGCCCGCTCGTCACCGCACTACAGAAAAAGAACAGGCCAAAAACGCGCCCGCAGACACCTGTAGATGGCGCCGGAGATAAGCGGCGCATGACTCACCGGATCAAACAGCAGCATCCGGCACAGGAGGTGAACGGCCTCGTGCGTGGCTTCACCAGACAACATGTACAGGACCGAGAGGGACGGCTGCGGAGAGAACCCGGCCAAATCATCATCAACAGCTCTGCTAATACACACCAATCCCTCACCATTATAAGATCTTACTTGCTGTCAGGGAATAGTAACATGATTGTTTACAACTAGAAGCCCTTCAGGCACCGGGACGTGCCATTAGGTCCGGGTGGGTGATGTTCAGGTCGCGCTCCAGACACTGCGGGTGTCGGCTGAGTTTTACAGCTGACACCCGGGACTCAGAGCCAGGAACAGCGATCTGAGGCATTGAAAAGAGGGGGCAGTCCCTCTGACAGCTCATCACCCCCCCCGCAATGAGATCGGGGGGGGTGACGATGGTGGTCATGGCTGATGAAGACCCCCAGGACTGCCGTCACTCTGCCAAGCAGAAGGCTGTAACATTAGTATTACAGCGGATTGTACCAGTGATCTAATGACCCCTAGAGGGACTAAAAGTGTAAAATAAAATATTGAAAGTTAAATAAAACCCTTTTCCAATTTTTCCCCTAAAGTAACGTCAAATTAAAAATGGATACCGCTGCGTCCGTAAAAGTCTGAACTATTACAATATATCGTTATCGAACGCGCACGGTGAACGCCACAAAAAATTAAAAACTCCAAAATCGCTGTTTATTGGTCAACTTCGTTCCCAAAAACATTTAATAAGAAGGGATCAAAAAGTTCTACGTACAAAAAAATGCTATCGATAAAAACGACAGCGCGTCCCGCAAAAAGTGAGCCCTCAACGCACAATCCACGGAAAAAGAAAAAAAAGTTATGGCTCTTGGAAGGCGGGGAGTGAAAAATGAAAAAAAAATAAAAAAAATGGCTCAGTCCTGAAGGGGTTAATACTTATCACAGCTGAGAATTCGTTACAATTATATCCAGTCTAGGCAATGAACTCCAGACCGATACATTGTAACACACTTTACAGAGATCTGCGCTGCTGATGTGTTCAGCTCAGTGTCTAGACTGGATACATTGTAACAAACCCTCAGCTGTGACATTTATTAGGTCAGGAAGTTTTCAGCTTCTGGATGCAAATACGAATGTTCCCATTTATTGACAGCAAGCAGAGATCTTGAAAATGGTGAGAAATTCTAACAGTCTATAATTCAGCTGATTATTTACCGGCTTGTGCGGGCCGCGCAGTATGTGGGCTCGGGCCCCCTCGCAGGCGGAGCGCATGGCAGTAAGAGGAGGGGTCCCCAGGAGGTCTGTGATCAGGTCCAGCTGTAAGAGAAAACAACAACGTGGCTACGAGGACTCAGGAATAGGGACAAGAGGCAAACGGGGCAGGACTGTCCCTAGAGGGTCCCAGGACAACGCGGCCCCTGCTGTGTGCAGAATTGTGAGTGCAGCTCTGGATGCGATTGGAGTAGATGCTCAGCGTTATATGCGGATCATACAGCTGTGTGTAAAGAGTCATCAGGGTGGGCCAATACTATATAAATATAAGGGGGGTGCACGCTGGCGGGGGGGGGGGATTTACCTGCTGGATGGGACTCTGCGCCTGGAATAGAATTCGCCTCCCGAGGAGCTCGGCAAAGATGCAGCCGACAGACCAGATGTCGATGGCGTTCTGATAGTGCCGGCTTCCCATGAGGATCTCCGGGGCCCGGTAATACTGCGTCACCACCTCCTGGGTCATGTGCTGGGACTCGTCCAACTCCTCCACCCGCGCCAATCCAAAGTCACAGATCTGAGAGGAAGAAACGCAAAGCCGCAGCGTTGTAATATCCGCAGCCATTCACTCGTTATATTGAGGTTTCAACTCCAGTCACAGCAAGAGCTGTGCCAAATTCCAGTTAGATCCTGCAGCCTTAAAGCGAATACCTACAGACCGGTTCAGAGCATGCGGGGACACGCTGCATTACGGGAGATGTAGGGTTTATTCCTGGCACCGTCCGGTAACCAATCTGATCTGTTAGGGGCGCTCTTCAGCAGAGTGTTGACGAATTCAAGGGGGAAAACGGAATAATTGTAAGTGCAGCTCTAGATGTGACTGGAGTATAGACATAATATAATCAGTACAAGACAGGGAGAGCACAGAGGTGAGAGGTCGAGGGGATCGGCAGCGGGAGGATTGTGGGGTATGAAATAGAAGGAGCAAATAGCAATAAAGAGGGAAGAGCAGAAGACGGAGCAGCAGAGCGAGGACCACGAAGGGGACGGACGACCTTCAGGACGCAGTTACTGTTCACCAGCAGGTTCCCCGGCTTGATGTCTCGGTGCAGGATCCCCGCCGAGTGCAGGTACTTCAGCCCTGCAAGGAACACAAGGGTTAATAGCGGCTGCACCCCGCGGCCTCCGGGGGCGCCGGTCACGCTGTCTCACCTCGTAATATCTGGTACAGAAAGACCTTGATGTGGTCGGCGCTGAGCGGCTGCGGGGACACGATGACCTTGTGGAGGTCGGTCTGCATGAGTTCAGTGATCACGTATCTGATGGAGGTCGTAGTCAAGGTCATAATACAGAGAACCGCGGCCGCGATACCCTGAAGTAAAAGGAACGGGGCGCCGACCGCTCTTATATTTCAGCGGGCGGGGGACTCGCTATGAAGGGGCCGCACTTCTCCGGTCCGCATCGATCACTGTCGGCCATATTCGTTTTCATGGGGCTGCTTATTGTCACCGAATTACCCAGAGGCCCCCCCCCCTCCGAGAGCAAAACAATGATCCACCGCACCTTTAAGAGTCTATAATGAAGAGTGACAGTGAGGGAGGAAGTAGCTAACTTCTCCTCAGATAGAAGTGAACTGCGGGAAAATATATTCACAGAGCGCAGAATCCCAGACCGTTACTGAATATTTCTCCAGTATCGGCTGCGCGGACGCCTGATAGTCCAGAACGTCTGACCGTCCGGAATCCCACGACTTCCATTTGGCGGTCACCGCCTTCCGGAACGGCTTTCCCAGTTTTCTGGCTATGAATTGTGTAGTGAAAAGTTCTACAACTTTGTGTCACCAAGATCTCCGCTACCTGCATAGATCTTGTACTTCTCACAGCTGAGGGTTTGTTACAGTTGTATTCAGTCTGGACGATCCGAACAGCCTGGACTCCAGACGGATACATTGTAACAAATAGTAGGGAGATAAGCGCTGCTGACATATTTATCCCACATTGTAACAAACCCTCAGCTGTGAGACGAATTGGGCCTGTCTATGTTTCCATTCACTGACAGCTAGGAGAGATCGTGAAAATGGGGAGAAAAAAAGTCAAATAAAAAAAAGCTGCGGAACGGGTCACAATACAACGATGAAGCTTTATTGACATCAGACGGGACGATCCATTAACCCTTCGTGCTGAGCGGTGACTTCCCCCGACAGCCGGAGACGAGCGCTCCAGCGCAGGACACGACGGGCATCTACCAGTCACTGTCCCGCTACGTCCTAATAATGCGCGGGTCACAGCGGCGTCGCCCACGCCACGCCGTCCCCTCCCCCCGGATGAATCAGGATACATCTCCTCAAAGCAGTCGATCTGCGGGGGCTGCAGGATATCGAGGGCGGACAGGACCTGCGACACAAAACAGCGGATTACGAGCAGCCGTCTACCAGCAAACAACTACCACCCCCTCCTCCGCACGCAGGTGCCCGTCCAACATGGAGTCCCAGCACACGTGGCGATACGGCACTGCGCTATTTTGCAGCCGATATTAAATGTTACAACCTCGGCCGCCATCGTCCCCACGTCTAGAGTCGCCCCCGAGTGTCCCACCTGCACCGACGCTCCGTCCTGATTGGTTGTTACAGGGAGAGGCTTTTTTTCTTCCGTTGCACCGGGTGCGGACTACCTGTGCCATGTGATGCCCGGCGCTAACTTATCACACCCCATCGGTAGATGGACGTGAAGAAGTCGACACAAAGTTGCAGCGACCTCGGAGCAGGAAGAGCGCGGCCCGAACGAGGGCATCAGACAAAGGCGGGAACAACACCGGCCCGAAACCTGCGCCAACCCACAATGCACCCGTCTCATCACCCGCTCCTTACATTGTCGTGCTTGAAGAAACACAACATCTTCAGCTCCCGGAACACCCGCTTACACGACACCAGGTTCTGGAAGACGTTCGGCATCTTCTTCAGGGCGACGCGTTTACCATCCCGGGGGTCAGTGACCGACCTGCGGAACAAGAAGGGGGTCAGTGACCGACCTGCGGAACAAGAAGGGGGTCAGTGACCGACCTGCGGAACAAGAAGGGGGTCAGTGACCGACCTGCGGAACAAGAAGGGGGTCAGTGACCGACCTGCGGAACAAGAAGGGGGTCAGGAGCCGGAACCCAGTGGAGCCAACCGGATAACACAGGCGCCAGCGCCACCCGGTGCCCAGTATAACATACACCGCCCCCCCCACACGTGGCCAATAGAGAAGAGGCAGCGAGACTGGCACAGGGGGCACCGGGGGCGCAGCCGCCACACAAACCAACCGTCCTCCGAAAGAAAGAGGCGGAAATACAAAACCAGAAACAGGAGAACAACATGGAGTGCGGCCAGGAGAGTATATATATATCCAGAGCCGCGGCACAGCACCCCCTCATGACTGACACCCCCATCATCTCACTACTCTGCACCCCATCTATATACTCTGCCCAGCACCCCCATCTCCTCTATATACCCGCCCCCCCTCTATATACTCTGCCCCCCATCCTCTATATACCCAGCCCCCCATACTCCTCCTCTATATACTCTGCCCCCCATCCTCTATATACCCGGCCACCCCCATCCTCCTCTATATACCCGGCCACCCCCATCCTCCTCTATATACCCGGCCCCCCCTCCTCTATATAAACCGGCCACCCCCATCCTCCTGTATATACCCAGCCCCCCTCTATATACTCGGCCCCCCCATCCTCCTCTATATACCCGGCCCCCCTCCTCCTCTATATACTCGGCCCCCCCTCCTCCTCTATATACTCGGCCCCCCCTCCTCTATATACCCGGCCCCGCCCCCACTCACCATACGACCCCGAACGCTCCGTATCCGATGGGCCTGTCTGGCTCGGGCTCCCCGGTGCAGTGCGGGGTCCCCGGGTGTTGGGCTCCGGTGGGCGCTGCTCCTCCCCCGCTGGCGGCCCCGTTGTGACAGTAGAACTTGTGGCCCAGGGGCGCCGGGATAATCCCCCCGAACACCCCGGAGCACAGCTGTCCCGGCACCGAGCGCCCGGGGAACGACATGACTGCTGCCGCCGCCTCTAGTGCCGCATCTCCCCCGGACACAGCTACAGCGGCCTCTAGTGCAGCATCTCCCCCGGACACACAGCTGCAGCGGCCTCTAGTGCAGCATCTTTCCCCCGGACACTCAACAGCGCCGGCGCTAATCAGGGGGTCCCTGCTCCTGCTGCTCCGGAGACCCCGTGCTGCATCAGCTGAAACAATGCGGCCTCCCGGCGTGCACCGCGGCTTAAAGGGAACGTAACCCCCTCCCTTCACCTCTCACTACAGCCGGGGAGGGGGGAGTGTTTCTCTGTCTGACCCCCCCCCCTGTATACACTGTATCTACTCAACCTGCTCCCTATAGATACAATGTAAATATATCCTCACAATACCCCATTATCCAATATATATACTGTACTCCCCCTATATCCTATACTATATATACTGTGCTCCTGTATCCTCCTATACTATATATACACTGTACTCCTCCATATATTCCTATACTGTATGTATTATATACTGTACTCCTGTATTTTCCTATACTGTATATACTATACTTTTGTATACTCCTATACTGTACTCTTCCTGTATACTCCTATACTATATATACTGTACTCCTGTATACTCCTATACTCGATATACTGTACTCCTCCTTTATCCTCCTATACTGTATATACTGTACTCCTATACTATATATACACACTGTACTCCTCCTGTATCCTCCTATATGATATATACTGTACTCCCCTGAATCCTCCTATACGAAATATACTGTACTCTTCCTGTATACTTCTATACTATATATAATGTACTCCTCCTGTATCCACCTATACTATATATACTGTACTCTTCCTGTATACTTCTATACTATATATAATGTACTCCTCCTGTATCCTCCTATACTATATATACTGTACTCCTCTTGTATCCACCTATACTATATATACTGTACTCCCCTGTATCCTCCTATACTATATATACTGTACTCCCCTGTATCCTCCTATACTATATACTGTACTCCTGTATACTCCTAGACTATCTATACTGTACTCCCCATGTGTCCTATACTGTATATACTGTACTGTATACTCCTATACTATATATACTGTACTCCTATACTATATATACACTGTACTCTTCCTGTACCCTCCTATACTATATACTGTACTCTCCTATAATATATATACTGTACTCCCACTGGATCCTCCTATACTGTATATACTGTACTCCTGTATACTCCTATACTGTATATACTGTACTCCTGTATACTCTTATACTGTACTCCTCCTGTACAATATATATACTGTACTCCTGTATCCTCCTATACTATATATACTGTACTCCTCTATCCTCCTATATTATATATACTGTACTCCCTCTGTATCCTCCTATACTATATATATTGTACTCCTCCATATATTCCTATACTATGTATACTGTACTCCCCCTGTATCCTCCTATACTATATATACTGTACTACCGCTGTATCCTCCTATACATACTGTACTCCCACTGTATCCTCCTATACTATATACACTGTACTCCTCTATATATTCCTATACTATATATACTGTACTCCCCATGTATACTCCTATACTCTATATACTGTACTCCTGTATACTCCTAGACTATATATACTATACTCCCCCTGTATCCTCCTATACTATCTATACTGTACTCCCCCTGTGTCCTATACTGTGTATACTGTACTCCTGTATACTAGTATACTACATATATTGTACTCCTCCTGTATACGCCTATACTATATATACTGTACTCCTCTTGTATCCTCCTATACTATATACTGTACTCCTGTATTCTCCTATACTATATATACTGTACTCCCACTGTATCCTCCTATACTATATATAATCTACTCCTGTATACTCCTATACTGTATATACTGTACTCCTGTATACGCATATACTGTACTCCTGTTCAATATATACTTTACTCCTGTATCCTCCTATACTATATATACTGTACTCCTGTATCCTCCTATACTATATATACTGTACTCCTCTATCCTCCTATATTATATATACTGTACTCCCTCTGTATCCTCCTATACTATATATATTGTACTCCTCCATATATTCCTATACTATGTATACTGTACTCCCCCTGTATCCTCCTATACTATATATACTGTACTACCGCTGTATCCTCCTATACATACTGTACTCCCACTGTATCCTCCTATACTATATACACTGTACTCCTCTATATATTCCTATACTATATATACTGTACTCCCCATGTATACTCCTATACTCTATATACTGTACTCCTGTATACTCCTAGACTATATATACTATACTCCCCCTGTATCCTCCTATACTATCTATACTGTACTCCCCCTGTGTCCTATACTGTGTATACTGTACTCCTGTATACTAGTATACTACATATATTGTACTCCTCCTGTATACGCCTATACTATATATACTGTACTCCTCTTGTATCCTCCTATACTATATACTGTACTCCTGTATTCTCCTATACTATATATACTGTACTCCCACTGTATATACTGTACTCCTTATGTATCCTCCTATACTATATATAATCTACTCCTGTATACTCCTATACTGTATATACTGTACTCCTGTATACGCATATACTGTACTCCTGTACAATATATACTTTACTCCTGTATCCTCCTATACTATATATACTGTACTCCCTCTGTATCCTCCTATACTATATACTATACTCCTCCATATACTCCTATACTATCTATACTGTCACCCCCTGTGTACTCACTCATATACTATATATACTGTACTCCCCCTGTATACTCCTATACTATATACTGTACTCCCCCTGTATACTCCTATACTATATACTGTACTCCCCCTGTATACTCCTATACTATATACTGTACTCCCCCTGTATACTCCTATACTATATACTGTACTCCCCCTGTATACTCCTATACTATATATATATATATATATATATATATATATATATATATACATACACACTGTACTCCACCTGTATACTTATATACTATATATACATACACATACTGTACCCCCTGTATCCTATACAGTATATACTGTACTTCTGTATACTCCTATACTATATATACATTACTCCTCCTGTATTCTCCTAGACTATACTGTATTCCTGTATACTCCTATACTAGATATATACTGTACTCCCCTGTATCCTCCTATACTATATATACACTGTACTCCTCCTGTATCCTATACTATATATACTGTATTCCTGTATCCTTCTAAAATATATATACTGTACTCCCCCTATATCCTTCTATACTGTATATATACAGTACTCCCCATGTATCCTTCTATACTATATATATGACACTCCCCCTGTATCCTCCTATACTGTATATACTGTACTCCCCCTGTATCCTCCTTTGCTGTATATACTGTACACCCCTTGTATCCTCCTATACTGTATATAATGCACTCCTGTATCCTCCTATACTGTATATATGCTGTACTCCCACTGTATTCTCCTATACTATATTTATACTGTACTCCCCTGTATCCTCCTGTACTATATATACTATACTCCTATATAGGGAGCAGTATTATAGTAGTTATATTATTGTATATAGGAGGTAGTATTATAGTAGTTATATTCTTGTATATAGGGGGCAGTATTATAGTAGCTATATTCTTGTATATAGGGGGGCAGTATTATAGTAGTTATATTCTTGTATATAGGAGCAGTATTATAGTAGTTATATTCTTGTATATAGGAGCAGTATTATAGTAGTTATATTCTTATATATAGGGGGCAGTATTCTAATAGTTATATTCTTGTATATAGGGGCAGTATTATAGTAGTTATATTCTTGTATATAGGGGGCAGTAGTATAGCAGTTATATTCTTGTATATAAGGGGCAGTATTATAGTAGTCATATTCTTGTATATAGGAGCAGTATTATAGTAGTTATATTCTTGTATATAGCGGGCAGTATTATAGTAGTTACATTCTTGTATATAGAGGGCAGTATTATATTAGTTATATTCTTGTATATAGGGAGCAGTATTATAGTAGTCATATTCTTGTATATAGGAGCAGTATTATAGTAGTTATATTCTTGTATATAGGGGGCAGTATTATAGTAGTTACATTCTTGTATATAGAGGGCAGTATTATAGTAGTTATATTCTTGTATATAGGGAGCAGTATTATAGTGGTTATATTCTTGTATATAGGGCAGTATTATAGTAGTTATATTCTTGTATATAGGGGGCAGTATTATAGTAGATATATTCTTGTATATAGGAGCAGTATTATAGTAGTTATATTCTTGTATATAGGGAGAAGTATTATAGTAGTTATATTCTTATATATAGGAGCAGTATTATAGTAGTTATATTCTTGTATATAGGGAGCAGTATTATAGTAGTTATATTCTTGTATATAGGGGGCAGTATTATAGTAGATATATTCTTGTATATAGGAGCAGTATTATAGTAGTTATATTCTTGTATATAGGGAGCAGTATTATAGTAGTTATATTCTTGTATATAGGGGCAGTATTATAGTAGTTATATTCTTGTATATAGGGAGCAGTATTATAGTAGTTATATTCTTGTATATAGGGGGCAGTATTATAGTAGATATATTCTTGTATATAGGAGCAGTATTATAGTAGTTATAATCTTGTATATAGGGGGCAGTATTATAGTAGTTATATTCTTGTATATAGGGAGCAGTATTATCGTAGTTATTATCTTGTATATAGGGGGCAGTATTATAGTAGTTATATTATTGTATATAGGAGCAGTATTATAGTAGTTATATTCTTGTATATAGGGGGCAGTATTATAGTAGTTATATTCTTGTATATGGGGCAGTAATATAGTAGTTATATTCTTGTATATAGGGGGCAGTATTATAGTAGTTATATTCTTGTATATAGGAGCAGTATTATAGTAGTTATATTCTTGTATATAGGAGCAGTATTATAGTAGTTATATTCTTGTATATAGGGGCAGTATTATAGTAGTTATATTCTTGTATATAGTAGCAGTATTATAGTAGTTATAATCTTGTATATAGCGGGTAGTATTATAGTAGTTATATTCTTGTATATTGGGGCAGTATTATAGTAGTTATATTCTTGTATATAGGGGGTAGTATTATAGTAGTTATATTCTTGTATATAGGGGGCAGTATTATAGTAGTTATAATCTTGTATATAGGGGGCAGTATTATAGTAGTTATATTCTTGTATATAGGGAGCAGTATTATCGTAGTTATTATCTTGTATATAGGGGGCAGTATTATAGTAGTTATATTATTGTATATAGGAGCAGTATTATAGTAGTTATATTCTTGTATATAGGGGGCAGTATTATAGTAGTTATATTCTTGTATATGGGGCAGTAATATAGTAGTTATATTCTTGTATATAGGGGGCAGTATTATAGTAGTTATATTCTTGTATATGGGGCAGTAATATAGTAGTTATATTCTTGTATATAGGGGGCAGTATTATAGTAGTTATATTCTTGTATATAGGAGCAGAATTATAGTAGTTATATTCTTGTATATAGGAGGCAGTATTATAGTAGTTATATTCTTGTATATAGGGGCAGTATTATAGTAGTTATATTCTTGTATATAGGGGTAGTATTATAGTAGTTATATTCTTGTATATAGGGGCAGTATTATAGTAGTTATATTCTTGTATATAGGAGCAGTATTATAGTAGTTATATTCTTGTATATAGGGGCAGTATTATAGTAGTTATATTCTTGTATATGGGGCAGTAATATAGTAGTTATATTCTTGTATATAGGGGGCAGTATTATAGTAGTTATATTCTTGTATATAGGAGCAGTATTATAGTAGTTATATTCTTGTATATAGGGGCAGTATTATAGTAGTTATATTCTTGTATATAGGAGCAGTATTATAGTAGTTATATTCTTGTATATAGGGGGCAGTATTATAGTAGTCATATTCTTGTATATAGTAGCAGTATTATAGTAGTTATAATCTTGTATATCGGGGGCAGTATTATAGTAGTTATATTCTTGTATATAGGGGGCAGTATTATAGCAGTTATAGTCTTGTATATAGCGGGTAGTATTATAGTAGTTATATTCTTGTATATAGGGGGTAGTATTATAGTAGTTATATTCTTGTATATAGGGGGCAGTATTATAGTAGTTATAATCTTGTATATAGGGGGCAGTATTATAGTAGTTATATTCTTGTATATAGGGGGCAGTATTATAGTAGTTATATTCTTGTATATAGGAGCAGTATTATAGTAGTTATATTCTTGTATATAGAGCAGTATTATAGTAGTTATATTCTTGTACATAGGGGGCAGTATTATAGTAGTTATATTCTTGTATATAGGAGGAGTATTATAATAGTTATATTCTTGTATATAGGAGCAGTATTATAGTAGTTATATTCTTGTATATAGGGGCAGTATTATAGTAGTTATATTCTTGTATATAGGGGGCAGTATTATAGTAGTTATATTCTTGTATATAGGAGGCAGTATTATAGTAGTTATATTCTTGTATATAGAGCAGTATTATAGTAGTTATATTCTTGTATATAGAGGGCAGTATTATAGTAGTTATATTCTTGTATATAGGAGCAGTATTATAGTAGTTATATTCTTGTATATAGGGGGCAGTATTATAGTAGTTATATTCTTGTATAAAGGGGCAGTATTATAGTAGTTATATTCTTGTATATAGGAGCAGTATTATAGTAGTTATATTCTTGTATATAGGAGCAGTATTATAGTAGTTATATTCTTGTATATTGGGGGTAGTATTATAGTAGTTATATTCTTGTATATAGGGGCAGTATTATAGTAGTTATATTCTTGTATATAGGGGGCAGTATTATAGTAGTTATATTCTTGTATATAGGAGCGGTATTATAGTAGTTATATTCTTGTATATAGGAGCGGTGTTATAGTAGTTATATTCTTGTATATAGGAGCGGTGTTATAGTAGTTATATTCTTGTATATAGGGTCAGTATTATAGTAGTTATATTCTTGTATATAGGAGCAGTATTATAGTAGTTATATTCTTGTATATAGGGGTCAGTATTATAGTAGTTATATTCTTGTATATAGGGGCAGTATTATAGTAGTTATATTCTTGTATATAGGGGGCAGTATTATAATAGTTAAATTCTTGTATATAGGGGCAGTATTATAGTAGTTATATTCTTGTATATAGGAGCAGTATTATAGTAGTTATATTCTTGTATATAGGAGCAGTATTATAGTAGTTATATTCTTGTATATTGGGGGTAGTATTATAGTAGTTATATTCTTGTATATAGGGGCAGTATTATAGTAGTTATATTCTTGTATATAGGGGGCATTATTATAGTAGTTATATTCTTGTATATAGGGAGCAGTATTATAGTAGTTATATTCTTGTATATAGGGGGCATTATTATAGTAGTTATATTCTTGTATATAGGGAGCAGTATTATAGTAGTTATATTCTTGTATATAGGGGCAGTATTATAGTAGTTATATTCTTGTATGTAGGGGCAGTATTATAGTAGTTATATTCTTGTATATAGGGGGTAGTATTATAGTAGTTATATTCTTGTATATAGGAGCAGTATTATAGTAGTTATATTCTTATATATAGGAGCAGTATTATAGTAGTTATATTCTTGTATATAGGGGCAGTATTATAGTAGTTATATTCTTGTATATAGGAGCAGTATTATAGTAGTTATATTCTTGTATATAGGGGACAGTATTATAGTAGTTATATTCTTGTATATAGGGGGCAGTATTATAGTAGTTATATTCCTGTATATAGGGGTAGTATTATAGTAGTTATATTCTTGTATATAGGGGCAGTATTATAGTAGTTATATTCTTGTATATAGGGGGCATTATTATAGTAGTTATATTCTTGTATATAGGGAGCAGTATTATAGTAGTTATATTCTTGTATATAGGGGCAGTATTATAGTAGTTATATTCTTGTATGTAGGGGCAGTATTATAGTAGTTATATTCTTGTATATAGGGGGTAGTATTATAGTAGTTATATTCTTGTATATAGGAGCAGTATTATAGTAGTTATATTCTTGTATATAGGGCGCAGTATTATAGTAGTTATATTCTTATATATAGGAGCAGTATTATAGTAGTTATATTCTTGTATATAGGGGCAGTATTATAGTAGTTATATTCTTGTATATAGGAGCAGTATTATAGTAGTTATATTCTTGTATATAGGGGACAGTATTATAGTAGTTATATTCTTGTATATAGGGGGCAGTATTATAGTAGTTATATTCCTGTATATAGGGGCAGTATTATAGTAGTTATATTCTTGTATATAGGGGCAGTATTATAGTAGTTATATTCTTGTATATAGGGTCAGTATTATAGTAGTTATATTCTTGTATGTAGGAGCAGTATTATAGTAGTTATATTCTTGTATATAGGGTGCAGTATTATAGTAGTTATATTCTTGTATATAGGGACAGTATTATATTAGTTATATTCTTGTATATAGAGGGCAGTATTATAGTAGTTATATTCTTGTATATAGAGGGCAGTATTATAGTAGTTATATTCTTGTATATAGGAGCAGTATTATAGTAGTTATATTCTTGTATATAGGGGGCAGTATTATAGTAGTTTTATTCTTGTATATAGGGGCAGTATTATAGTAGTTATATTCTTGTATATAGGAGCAGTATAAGGGCGGGTTCACACATGGCGGAATTTCACTTAAGTTCCGCTGCGGACACTCCGCAGCGTTAATCCGCAGCGGAGCCGTTTCTCCATTGACTTTCACTTTAATTTAGCAGTGTTCGTTTACACGATGCGTACAATTCCGCTGCGGAGCATAGGCTGCGGAGCGGAATTTGGTGTCCGCAGCATGCTCTGTCTGTTGCGGAGCAGTGGCGGACTGGTTGCGGACTCATGGCGGAATTTCTCCATTGACTTCAATGGAGAGTCAAAATTCCGCAATGAAGTCCGCAGATCTTATGTGTGCTGCGGAGCGTATTGTTTTTACTACCATGACATTTCTTCATTCTGGCTGGACCTATGTATTTCTAGGTCTACAGCCAGACTGAGGAAGTCAATGGGGCTCCCGTAATGACGGGAGCGTTGCTAGGAGACGTCTGTAAATAGTCACTGTCCAGGGTGCTGAAAGAGTTACGCGATCGGCAGTAACTGTTTCTGCACCCGGGACAGTGACTACCGATCTCAATATACATGTATCTGTAAAAAAAAATATAAGTTCATACTTACCGAGAACTCCCTGCGTCTGTCTCCAGTCCGGCCTCCCAGGATGACGTTTCAGTGTAAGTGACGGCTGCAGCCAATCACAGGCCAAGCACAGGCTGCAGCGGTCACATGGACTGGAGCGTCATCCAGGGAGGTCGGGCCGGATGCCGAAAGAGG